>NC_079888.1:1502500-1802500 GCF_029227915.1 Hydractinia symbiolongicarpus | reverse complement strand
CCACAATGTTTATAATTTGTTATTTCACTATTTCTATTGTCATATGATAACGTCATAGGTCATTTTGTCCCATGTCAATCCACATTGCCTTTATTGAGTAGCTACTGACGTTAGTGCTAATAGATATACCAAGTTTTATTCCATGACAGCTACTAACACTAAGGTTCTCAAATATAGATTTTTCAAAAAAATTCTTAAAGATTTGAATTCTGATTGATTTCCATTCTTATTTTCTAATGACTAGTAGTGTAAAAAACAAGACCTTTTAAGAAAAGACATTTTCTTCAACCATTGTCTCATTATGACGTTATTACTTCCTGTGATGACATATCAAACTATATATTTTATCACTAATTAAGTCACAACATGTTGATGCTTCTTTGTGCCAAGTTTTGTCACGTAAAACCAAACTGAACAAAAGTAACAGCCCGCGGGCACTTTATGCCCCCACCCATACTTAAAAGGGTCCAAAAAAGCAAATACCAAATAGGTTAATAGAATGTTTCACGTGAAAGAGGTTGTGACTACGATCTCGTTAAATTATTACCTTTAATAAAAGTTTCCTCCTTGTAAGTGCAGGGTTTTTAAATGTTAGATTTAAGGACCGCTCAAAGGCTCTACGTTCAAACGTCGTTTATCGCTTAAGTGCGATGGCTGCAACGATATCTATTACGACAAAAACGTACGACGTTTAAAAGTTAAAGTTTGTGAACATGTGGGTGTTTCCTCTCTGACTGGGAAAGCCGTTAAAACTCAAAATCCTATTGGCCTGCTAGAACATGTTATATATTGCCATAACGGACTGAGATTTGACAACTTGATTGACAACTTGAATATACTCTCCTCCGCATATACCAATTTTAAATTAAGAACTTAAAGAGAGCTTGTTAATCCGTAGGGACAAACATATACTGAAAAGAAACATTGCATCAATGTCTTAGTATTGAATTTCCGATACGTTACGGACAAACGTCATCAGGCATGTTTTCATGCAATGTCACTATTTTTTTCGTTAGAAGGCTTTATTTAAGAAATACCAATTATCCACATATGAATAAAATAAAAACATATCTTGTGTTACAGAGTTATGATTTTGCGATATTTACAAAAATATTCTATTTTTTAAAAATTGTTTATCTTAGTTGAAAGATCGTGTCCGTAAAGTAAGCAGCCAGGTCTGATTTTTTTATACAATAAAATTACTTTTGCTTTAAATTTGGTAATACTGCATAACTGTAACTATGCCTTCAGAAAGATATTAAGGGGAATTTTCATAAATTGAATTGTGAGTGCCGAATTTGGCGGAGAATTAGCTCCGCAATTTTCACGGAAAACGAAAAAACATGTAGTGAATTGAAAATACTGAATGTAAGCGAACTTTAAAGTAATAGCTAAAACAAGGTAATTCTTTTCATTAGCTATTTAAGAATAAATACTGAAGATTGAATTTTGTTTTTATAAGTTTAAGCGAATACTTCGCCGCTAAAAAAAACTGTTTACTGTAAAAAGGTAAGATACATTTCTCCGGTAAATTCGCCGTTAATTTGCTTCGTTCTTTATTCTGTACAGCGTTGAGATTTTTTATGCAAAATTCGGCACATTTTCTGTCTGGCAAATGAAAAAAATATGTCCCAAAAACATATTTCTGTATTTTTTGTTTAACAAAAATGATTTTTGTTTATTTACACTTTATAAATTGCTCAAAACTGAAAACTTTAGTTAGTACAGTTTTCGCCGCACCTAAATCAGCTGTATCTGCATGAGAATAGCGGCCTAAAACTCAAGAGAAAGTTTTAGTCAGTCGTTTTTGTTAAAAAGAAAATTGTTTCAGAAACATTCTATTCGGCTTCAGTTTAAACGTTTTAACCCTAGGATATGCTTTAAAAGTATTAACCAAAAAATATCGACTTACCATAGCCACTTGCATAGCCACTTGCATAGCCACTTGCATAGCCACTCACACGCTATAGTCTCTCCAATTTGGCGCCAATATGTGACTTTTATAAAGAAAAAATAACGTCTTAAAAATAAGGCCTACGCGATTAAAATACTAATAATCGATTGTAGTAAAAATATTACTTACTTTATTGAAACACGTTGACTTTGATACACGTTGGTTGTGATATTATCCAGTTGCAATAAAATTCTGTGATTTTCTTTCATACTAAAGTGAAATAAAACATTTCTTATAAATACATCTGTATTCAGAACTCTTTCAGATGATGAATGTTTTTAATATAAAGTTTATTTAAAAAAATGTATATTTAACGTACCAGGATAAAACTTTACTTTCATCCTCTTGATTATTCAGAACCTTGCGAAAATGTCTGTGCAACAGCGTGGTTTGTCTCTAAACATTTTTGATCGTATATCTTGGCCATTAATTTTTAATTTTTGGTTGCACTTCATTAACTTTGTATGCGTTAGAGTTCAGTGATCAGTTTGTGTAATCAGTTTCATATAGAAGGCGGGAATAAAATCGGCAAGAGACCATTTAATGTTAATTTCATGTGGAGTTGCACAGTGAACGTTTTGTTATAACGCCGTTTTTGATAAGAATCATATAATTCGGCTTACTAACAAATTATTCCCTAAACAACTTCATTTTTTTCTGACCATACTTTCTACGGTTATATTAAAAAGAGAGCAAATAAGAAGATTTAATAAAATTTACAAAAATGCATTTAGCCTCAACTGAAATTCAGACGTTCTTATAAAAACAGATAAAATAAGGTCGCGCGATTTTTATGAGAAACATCTAAAAATCAATAACAAGCAATTAAGACAACCTCCTTAGAAAGAGTAAAATTAGACACTTGCAAAGAAAAAGACCAACAATAGCCTGAAGTAGGTAGTTAGTTTTGTGCGATAGAACGTGATTTTAGTTTTCGCAAATAGATAGTCAACTAACGCTAAGAAAGTTCGATTGGTGGCACGGAATTTGTGATGTGATCCCGCCCTTATTCATAATTGTACGAAGGCTCACTTTTTTTCTCATGAAAATTTTTGTCCATGGACAATCCCGACCCGTTCCAGCTGATGTGGAACATTTTTTCATATAAACACATGTTTCAATTCAAATACAACGCTAAACGCTTTACGCTAAAGACTGCGTGCGCACCTTCACATATTATATACGAACCCGTCTTTCGTACGACACAGGTTGTTTATAAAACACCGTATACAGAGAACGACTGAAATAAACTTAAAGAATGGCATAACTAAAAAAAATTTAGTGCGCACTTTGGAAAACACAAATACTAACGACGTTAAGAGAACGATGTATAAAGATTGGTTGAGGATTAAAGACGTTTTATTAATAACAGTTACGCGACTTCATTTAGCTTGGGTATTATTACACTGTACGCACGATGCTATTACAAGTGCAGATGGTAAGAAGCGTGACGCAAAAGTCACGATCTGTCGTTTTCTTAAGAGCGTGAGGAAATGGTTTTGGGTTACGCATCAAGCGCTTTCCGAATACAGGGTGGCGTGCATTATTTTTTAAACCAAGAATAGTAATAAAAAAACATCGCGTTAGTGATGCTAAAAAACAAAAACTTTGAATAATGAAGAGAAAAACATTACCAGAGCTACGCTGCTGTTGTTAAAGTTAGCGCTTAGTGCTCATTGGACTACATTATTTTCTAGCTTATTATTTATTTCCTACCAAAATCGTAGCTATGGTCTGTTATAACTTAAAACTAACAGTTTCGATATCTACGAAAATGATAAGAAAAATGTCACCTGTGATGCCAACTAAAACTAATGGACATTTACGATTCTTATAAACAGTTTTCTTATAAAAACACTTGTTTGTCAAAATCTGGTACGGTTATATCTCTACCACTACGTGATCTCGAATAAATATCTTTACATTATAAGAGTTACTTCTGCATTCAGCCTTAAGTTTTATCAATTCTCATAAATAAAACAGTAACAAAATACTTCCCTTCTTGGTAACTGGGGGAGGGACGGGTGCTGATTTGACCTAAAATTCTAAATTCTATTCTAAAATGTTTGATCAATTATTGTGAAACCTTGTGACTAGTAAAGTTTATTGAGAATATTTTAATTTATCATTTTATCATGAAAATTGTTTATACTAACATGCCCAACTATCCTTGACGGCATTATAAAAAAGTACATAAATAATTGCGCACTTTTGGTACCACGTTTGAATCTGATCCACCCATCCGTTATTCTTATTTTCACTAACGTATTTAGTTGTATAAAACTGTTCAAATTATTTTGAAGTGTTGAAGTGTTGCTAAGGAGATGTTTCCGTGTTTTCTCAGTAAATTTTTTTCCGAGAGAATATTGCGAAAACAGTATCATTTCTATAAAACAACCTTACGCATGTGATGCTTATATATTTCCTGAATTGAGAAAAGATTCTTTTATTTGCGCAATACTTAAAATTATTATTTTTTTTTTAAATTGTGTTTAAAAGAATGTGGGACATTACTTATTACATACACTAAAACTTGAAAATTGATTTGTTGCTGTAATGATTTTTGTAATAAATAAAAGTAAATAAAATAATTTCCTAACGTCCAGTAAACATATCGCACTTTTGCCATTAGATACCAAAAAATGGCTTGAGAACAATCATAAACTTTTGTTACAATACAAGCACCACTTTCCACTAACGGTAATGTTAGGATCAAAATATTCCCTATCCTTTCGGCTTCTTAAAAAAAAAAAAGTTCAGTTTATTTCCTTTTGCGCTAAAAATGACGTGTTGAAACGGTGAGCTCTGTCGCAGAGACTAAAAAGCGTGCGAAAGGAAAAATTGACGGCGATCATTGTTTCCATGGTATTGTTTAAGACACAACTTCTTTTTCAAAAAAATACTATAAAAAATATCTGTGAGCAGTATTTACTGGAGGCTTGATGATATTAAAATACTAAATTAACTAAATATCTATTTCGAGAATGCAATAAAAAAGGAGGGGGTTTCCTGTTTATCTTTGCTTGTTTGGAAAATATAAATAATGAATGTTGTGCAGCAATAATTTTGTATCTTTGAATTTTGAGGTGAAAATAAAATTATATAATATTACTGTAAATGTTTAAATTTCATATAGGGAGTTATTTTTACAAAAAGTGTCAGTATATAAATAAGTTTTAGAATGTATTACAGATAATATTATTTTCTTCAACTTTTCCTTTAGTATATTAGTATTGAACTAGTCAGTGGCCCGTGGATACATCCACGGGTCTAGCCGTCCTTTATATGCCGCATTTTGTGTGTCTCGGTACTGCCGTTACCATTTGGCGTAACAGACAGACAGACAGGCGTATACCGGTATTATAATATAGACTAGCCGGGAGACCTGGCTTTGAAACGCCGAGTTAAGCCACAAGTAACTGTTGTTAAATGCCCTGAGGAGCGCTTAATAAGAACCGCAAAATGTGAGACATATTCCGGTGGAGCGCTTTAGTACCATTATGCAGTATGTCGCAAATCAGGTGAAGCGAATACACCATTCGGCGATTCGATTTAGCTTTGTTTCCGTAGTGTTGATTGACATTTGTCTTAATTGACGAAACGCAATTGTGCTACATACGCCATTTATAACATTTCGCTGGGTGAAAACAAGCCTACTTCATAGGGGGGATAGTGCTAACAAATGAGGAAGTTGAAGAATAATTATCTAACGAAAGGTGATCACAATAAAAATCTGTCTGGGAATGATGCTTAGCTATCAAGATTTTGCTTCAATCTTTGCTCAAACTTTCTAATCTTCGGCAACCATTCACGTGCAACAAAAGTATTGTGACGTCAAACCCAATCGTTGAATTGTAGTGTACTGTAACATATTTTTTTTTTTAAAATAACTTTCCTGCAACGGAAGCTGAAATAAAAACAGATTTACAAGCCGTTGTTATTATCATAACAACGGTTATTGTTATATCATAACAAATCATATAAATTATTTTATTTTGTGGAAAAGGTTTCAGTAAACGTAAACAAATTAATCATGACACTGGACTGGGCGCCTAGTACAGCTAATCCGTGTCACACGCCTATACGCATAGCCATAATAGTCTTTTTCTGAAAAACTTACCACAACTTCAATTTAAATAAGAAAAATACACACAACAGCCCGTTGTTAACACCAGGTTGAACGTTTATTACAGGTGAACCGTCTCCCGCATGAGTTAATTGCCGTATAAAACCATTTTCCAAAAAAACTTTATCATCACGGTTTAAATAAAAAAAAACAGGAAACAGCCCGTTGTTAACACCAGGCTGAGCGCTTATCAGGTAAACCGTGTCATGCATGCGCATAGAGGTAAAACCATTATTCAAAAATCTTTCTTGCTTCGTTTTTTAAGGAAATCAGTAAACAGTTGGCATTACCCGGTCCAGTTGAAAAAATTACTCAGTAATTTTTTTTGCAAAAAAAATTTTTGTAACAGTAACAAATGCTGCAGCCACCTGACTGTATTTAGCATACGTAGTTTAGTACTAGGAATTGTGTTGGTAGCCAAACTGTATTTGGCTACTTTCACTTTATAGTTTGAAGTAGCTAAAGAGGTAGATAGATAGCAACAACACTAAATATAAAGAAATAAGAGTGTACCAAACTGAATAAAAACTTGCCAAACTCGCCAAAGGAAGATAATTTGGTTCAATCCGGCGTTCAGTAAAAATGTTAAAACCGACATTGGACGATCATTTCTCAGGATTGTTAGAAAAAATTTCAGTAAAGAACACAAATATTGTAAAATTTTCAATAAAAACACCCTTAAGTTGAGCTATTCATGTAGCACAAACGTCGGAAACATCATAAAGGGACATAATAAAAAAGTTCTCACTCTTGCAGAAAAGCAAAAACAACAATCTTCCAATTGCCGGCATAAGTCCCAGTGCACTGAATGGCGACTGTTTAGCTGCATACATCATCTACAAAGCGGAAGTCAAATACGTAGACAAAAATGAATTTTACTACGGCTTATGCGAAGGCGAATTTAAAGAAAGGTTTAACAACCACAAAAAGTCCTTTCGACACGAGAAATAGCGAAACGAAACTGAATTTTCGAAATTAATTTGGAGATTAAAAAATGACGGAACAGACTTCGAAATCTCATGGAGTATTGAAAAACGCGCAATGCCGTATAGGACAAGAGCGCGCACGTGTGACATGTGCCTAAAAGAAAAAATACCAATTGTACGAGCTGAACCGAAGAAAAATGTCGCCATCGTAACAAATATACTTTAAAATGGTTGAAATGAACCGTAACGAACAATGTATTTATTTGTATTTATTTGTTACGTTTTATCACGTAATTAAAAGGTTTATACTTTAGTTAGTACCAACTTGTAGAACTTGTATCATTTTCCTGAAGATTGCATGAAAACTTTAACTAGCAAAAACGAATGTAGTTGTTTCATCAAAACAAAACATAAAAATAATACTAGCCATAGTTACCACTAATGCGCCCCGAATTACTAATAACGATTTCAAACATTCAAATTTAGAACGGGATTTAAAATTAAAATGGAAAATGGTGGACGTTTGAAATCTATAAAAACTGCAGTGTTAGAACTTATTATTTTCGTTATTTTCACATTTGGCTAAGGCTCATCTATAAAGTTAGATCTTGATTAAATATATGTACACTTTAAACGCCTCTAGCCTTCTTGTTGTGTAATTTCACGTAATCATTGCTTTTGATTTTTGGTTAAAATTCGTTCAAAAGACTTACGCATACATTTTTGACTTATCAAATCTCCAAAAATTCTTGTGCTGTAATAACAAATTGTGTCTGAAAGCTATTCTGCTGAAACATTTTCCGCCAAATATGACGAATATGATAGAAATGCAGTACGGAATTGCATAGAGGCTTGTGAATAAGCTTATTGCCCAGGGGAAAATTTTTAAATAAGAAGCCCTGCGACTTGAAGATTTCCGTCATTACCCTAAAAGATTCTGAAATTTGAAGTAGACTTTAAAACGGAGAACAATGGGGTATATAAACACATCATAAGTATCCTAATTCTCAATTATTATTGTAATTAACGTAAAATACAACTTGATAAATAAAAAATAAGTTTTTTTTTTACATATATATAGTATATATTCTAAAACAATAGTTAAAACTTTAACTGGATTTTTTTATAACTGATCTCGAAAATTCCAGGATGCAGGATTGCTATGTATGAACTTCACGATTCGAATATATATAATAACTTCTGAACAATTTCAATTTCAATGAATTATTACTCTGTTAAGTTACCAATAAAATCCTTAAAAATTTCTCTCGTTGAAGATTTTTCGAAAATGCTGATGGTGCATGGTTTCATAACAAATGATCTGAAAAAGAAAGTATATTTAAAATTGAGAAAGAAGAATACAATTTTACCAGAACTGAATTAATACTAGGTTGTTTAATTATTGTCTACTTATCTGATTTAATGTTAGAATTTATTAAAAAGATACAAATCAATGCCATGTGATACACAAAAGGTATACTATATAAATAAAAATATATATATAAATTTAGTCAAGCTGGCTTTGATATCATTGTTAAACAAGTATAATATTAGGCAGGCGATACAAGATTTTCAAACCTGTGGACAATACAGGACTTATTTTGTTGAAATCGATTTATTGAATTTTACAAATTTGATTGTTTATTATCGAGGAAATTGATTGGTCATTGTTTTCGAATTGAATTGAACAAGTTGATACAAAAAAGGGTAGACACTCAATTAATAAATTTGTCAGATTTGATAAATCAACAACATCATTTATAATTTCAAGAAAAAACATAAAAAAGGGAAGAAAACAAAGAAACCTGTAACATACTGTGGGTAGCGTCTAGTTGTACTGCAAGGGCTAACTATGTTATGTTATTGGTTAATTTATCAGTTCAACTTGACTGTTCCGTGCAATGAACAACAATATTTTTTCATGATTCAACAAATATCTTTTTATATATATTCTTGCAGTCGGATTCGTGTCAACCAATCACGGGCAGCCATTATGAAATGGGGTACAAATGCCGTAATTAATGTTTTTGTGGTGAAATCTTCATAAATACAATACTGAATTTTTCAAGGAATTCTTTTTTTTTTAGTCAAATCTTAATATGTTTTAGATACTGCTTAATTTTTGCCATTTTGCGACATTTTTACGACGTTTTACTTGTAAGTTCTGTTTAAGTAAGGTTGCTACTTTGAAGGTTTGACCGTGAAAAGTCCACTTTGTTCTCCATCGGATAGCAACGAAGGAGAACATTCTGACCGCAAGAATACATGATAGCAGCCTCACAAAGGTTCCTTTAGAAGTTATTTTACTCACCCAAAACGCCTATACTTTTTACGGTGTATGTGGCTTATCAGCACCCTTGTTGATAAAATTACACAGGGCAGGATAAAAGTTTTTTGTTGCTTCTGAAAAAAGGGACTCTAATGAAAGCACTATTTTGTGCAGTTCTAGCTTGATAGCTGTAGTACAAGTGAGAGTAGTTTTACGACTATTAACTTATAAAATGCAAGAATTTAAAAATAAGTATTTAGCTCCCTAGCTACATCATTAAAGCTATTACGACAAGCCAGACCATCGGGAAGGGAAGACCAACAAAATGCAAGCAGTTTTAGTCATGGTCATACACGGAATGTTCTGTTCTTGATTGACTTTAAATTGTGATGCATTTATAAATTGCGGCCTTTGGATCAACGCCATAAACCGTTCTGAGTTTAATTTCATATAAAATATAAGTAATCCTTCTACTTACTGTTAACAAGTTTCGAAACAACTTGGATAAAGAAAAACAAACCTTTTCTTGAAGATAAATTCACGTGGGCTGCAGTGACATTTAAGCATATTAAACGAGACAATATTACAAAGCTTTAAATTAACATAACAAAAGAATCTCGATTAATATTTTTTATGGCAGTCAAATCTTCAGAGACAACAAAGAAACCGAGACAAGATAAGTTTTGCTCGATCAGTGTTATTTTTGTCTTGATGGTACCAAACACACAGGTTGTGTTATATCAAACCTAGGTTGGATGTTCGAGCCGAAGTTCCCCCGCGAAGTTGAGAGTAAGAAAAAAACTTCTCCCATACATAAAACAAACACTATATACCCGCGGTCCACTAAATGTGCGCCCCTTCGGCGGGGCGCAATAATTGCTCTGTTATATTTGGCACTCTGTAATTGTGTTAAAAAGTACTTCGTGTTTATATATATATATATTTCTTATGGAAACCGCCATTTCCTCCGAAAGACCATTCAAATACCAACCACCGCGGTACAACATCGTCTCTTCAAGCGTTTCTCCGCGATGTGCAACCATCGAGAAAAAGCAAAATCACCGCCGAAACAACGGGCAAAACCATCGCCGACAGCCGAAACACGATCGCCGGGTCACCGAGATTTCCGCTAAATACAAAACACTTTCGAAACCGCTTTCGCCTTTTTTTCTTTTTGATTTTTTTATAAATCGAGACACTATTGCGCATAATGATTTGAACTTTGGTTTTTCCGGAATCCTTTTGTATTATATGCAGATAAGGTCCTAATTAAATTTTGTTCTGTTTTTAGAAAATATTGATTAACAGATTATAAAAATTTTGCTTCCTGATCACACTAATATAAAAACATTGGCAAAGGATTAGGAGTTGTAATATCTTTATGTATGTGTGATGTGTACTGAATAATGTAAATCATGTTCGTAATTCTTCTGGAGTACTATATCTTGGATTTAAAAAATTTAAAAACTAAGTAGATGAAATATTTAGTACTTCGTGGACATCTGTAAAGTACACGTTTAATAATGTCGTAGCTACATTTTAAATATCGTTGGTATCGCACCAGGAAGTAACTTTTTCTTCGGTTTTGCATTCATCAACTCAACCTATTGCAGGTTATGTTTGATGCACTGTGGATGAAAATGGGTTTTGCATAGAACTAAGCTTTGTTTGAAGTAAAATGTTTCAACCTTAATCCAGTTTTCATGTCTCTGCCTCATTCTTAGGTTTCTGAAGTTTGACCTTCCCCTTTCCCGTTGCATATACACAGCCGGGCGCTAAACATGTAGACGTTACTGTTGTCTAAAAGGAAATTAAGGTCACAAAATATGCAGGTGAAAAAACTCTCAATTTGGACCAGGCCTTTTATGTAATAAAACGACTAGAAATGCCCTGAAAGTTATCTGATACAAAAATGACACAAAAAAGTCACGAATTTTACACATCATTATAATCATTAAACACAGTATTAAAAAAACCAATTTCGAATTTTATCGTAAAAAGAACAGAATAAGAAGAACGATGGCCCCTATGGCTCATTTCTCTTCCAATTTAAAAACATTTCTCTTCTATGATCCAAACAGTTATCTTCTGTTTTCTCACACTTCTCTTCTGCATTTCGACACTTCTCTTCTACACTTAACACTTCCCTGCATGTGGACCAAAATTTCTCTTGACACTAAATTTAAAATTCTGGTCCGCAATTTTACACCCACGGTCTGTATATTTTTTTCACTTTTTGCAGGAAGTATACTTGGCTAACATACGTGCTCAATTTACGAACAGCTTATTGTAGCAGGTCCCAAGGTGTCACAAATCAATTCAGATCAGTAGCAGAGTAATTAACTTTATTTATCAATAGACACAATCAGTGGTAAGATAAATGGCTTTTTCTTTATTATAATGAATGTGCTTTATAAGAATATCAGGCTGGGATTTTAGGATAAAACCAACAGTTCTTTTGCTTAGAAGAAAAGAAAAATAAGAATACTGACCAGCCTGGTGTGGTTTGAATTTATAAAATAAGTGTGTATTGAAAAGCATAAAGAAACGTCTCAAACGGAATACCACAATATATTTTTATCTGAAGTATGTGTAGTGGTCCACCACACAAAATATTTTGGAGAGTTATTAATTACGAAGAACACTAAATCTTTTTCATGGCCGGTATGTCATTTATTCATCCTTGTCCGCAGGGGTTTTCACCATCCATTATATTTCGGAAAGGGAAAAAATGCCTGGGGTCGAGGGTTGTCATTTTTTCAAAAACTTGAGTTATCAAAATCCAGCTTAATCAATATTCTGTACCAGAATTGAGTCTGGGAGCTTTTTAAGTTCCTGGAAGAGAAGTGCGTCTCACTTTTGAAGAGAAGTATTTTAAATGGAAGAGAAGATTACGGAGAAAAGAAAAACGACCCTGTTAAAGTGCTCACATTCCGTATATCCCGCGCACATATTAAGAATCCGGCAAACCCGTTTTGCGCAATGAACAGACCAGCGCACCTTGTTCGCTGGTTCAATATTTTTTTTGAAAAGTACATTACAAAGAAACATTTCAGCGAGACTCATTCTGGATGAAAACATGACCAAGGCCAGGGAAGATAAAAATTCTAGATATATCTATATGTTTGAGTCTGTAAATTACATACATGCCGGAAAAATAGCTAGTTGTTTTTCGCTGGCATAGTTCAACTTTCGTGTAAGTCGAAAACTAACAGCCATCCCGTAGCCCCTTTAACAAGAAAAGTTTTTTTATTAAGAAGAGAAGTGAGCCATCGTAGAGAACAGACTTAAAGTTCAAACTTAACCTAGTCATAAAAAACTGTTTAAGTCAAAAATAATATGTCTAAGATATGTCTAAGAAGAACCCTAAGGCAGCAGTTGCAATTTCTACGGTAGGTTATTCTCTTTTTTGCGATGGCGCGCTAAAAAAGCAGGACAGACATTGAAGCGTTAGAGCAGAAAAGAGGGACAGCTATCTTGTCTTTATCAGCGAAGAATTAATAGAGTTTTATTTACAAAAGGAATAAAAATTATTCGGATAAGAATACAGCCGTGTATCAATGTAAAACCGATTTTAAAACTGTGCTAACTATGTAGTTTCCATGGATTATTTTAACTAAGTAACCTTTGCATTGATAATATTTTAAGGTTTTTTATTCAGTTTGGTAAACTTTTTATACCAGTTTTTGTGTGTGTTATCAATCTTACTTTTACCCAGCTGCAACTGGGGTTGTGAAGATCTAGCTATTAGCCAAAACGTGAAAGTAGCTAGTTGACTGCTACATATTTTTTAAATAATCGTTCTTATGCTTAATCTGTTAGGGTTGTTTTTATTTAAATTGAAGTTGTAATAAAGCTTTTTTTGAAAAAGAGTATCCCGCTTACAGGGCGCACTGATGTAAGGACTCAACGCACGGATGTATGACATGGTTCAGCTGCACTTGCACTTAAACTGGAGTTCAACGGTGGTTGCCAACTAGCTAATTCAGAATAAAAGTCATTGCCTAATGTTAGTTTTTTGCGAAACATTTGTTAACGACATGGACTTATAACCGATCTCAAACACTTTGGTATAACGCGATTAACGAAGGTAAATAGTGAAAATGCCCAATCAAACTGATTATAAACAAAAAGAAACGCTACGAAAAAGAAGCGCTACGAAGTTTCTTCATATAGCTAACATATATATTGCGAAAAGCAACGTCAAGGGATATGGCATATCAAAGACAGATAACGAGAGGTAGTTCTTAACTCACCGGATACAATTATTAGAATTTCGAACAGGTTGGTTCGTCTATAAGATATAAAAACAAGATATAGAAATGAATGTTATGGTTAGAAATTTACGCTGCTTTAATAAAGTGTATGAGAGGAAAAGCATACCTTTAATTGTGATATTGGCTGGCAGAGCTAAAAAATAAAGAATTAACATTAGATACATAGAAACGTTAGAGTTTGTACTCAAGAAACTATTTCATTGATCGGAAAATAAGGATGTCCAATATTTAACGGCGACGACGCTCAATGTAAACAATAACCATTAACCTCATTTTTTAGTTAAAATACTACAGGGCTTTATTTTTTGTAGAAATGTGATCCAAAATTTTATAATGACTCCATTTAGTGAAAATAAAAGTTAAGCTTGGACTGTTTATAAAGACGTTTTAACAAAACGGTGTTTAACGGATACTGACCAGTTTTGATGTTGCACTGTAAAATACAAAGCCCGAGGTCAAAAGTACAGACCGAGCAAAACAATAATAAGTTGGATACATCTTGGAGGAAAGAATACACTCATTTTCTCCGACACTACGTAAACTGGTAATAAGCACGGGATCGTCAACTGGTCAATTTTAAGCCGAGTATCAGATAATGCTTAGTATATGATCTGTCAATGAACCTAACTCTGCTTTAAAAGTTCACATGTAAGTTTGTTTTATCTTTATACTTCACCTCGACTGATGCACACACATCACACACACTTCAAAATAGCTTTGAACTATTCAGTATCCTAAATTTGTTGAACAATTATTAACTTTCTTTTCTTTGTTTGTTAAGTAACACCTCGCTGTTGTTCGACATATCTCTGTGCAGAGTTTATAATATGAAATATATTTAAACTGATTTACAATGAAAATGACGGACTAAGTGATACCAGAAGGTTTTGTTTTGCGCTAGATTAGAAAAAGTAAAATTTAAAATGATAGTTTTTGTACCTAGCCATTCTTTTATGGGCATGTCTAAAAAAAAATTTGTTAAATTAATTAACAGTAGCATATAAAAAGAATTTACATCACCAATCTAAATTTTTTTATTTTCAATTTTTTATTTTTCAATCTAGATTTTAAGAAAGGAAAGCTTTTCTTCATTCCCGTTTCTTAGCAACTACACATCCGTTACTTTTTACGCGAGAATGTCTAAAAGTTTGACTTAGCTGGAACTTTGTTAGTCTTTGCCGTTTTTCTGATTTTCTTCTAGTTCACGCATCAAAAGAAAACAAAAATCTACTAATATTTCAGAAAACATCGCCACTATAAAATATACAGAAAATTTAAAACGAATCGTTTAGTTTGTTGACACACTTTGTTCATCTCCTTGATTATACATAAATACCTACCATCTTCGCTAACATCAGCTGATGATAAATGTTGTTTTGTAGCTAAAAATATCATAAAAAGTAATTGTTATTCTCAATCATGTGATATTTCGAAAATCTGATACAAAAATATTTTGTTACTAGTCGTTAATCCACAGAAGATTCCACAGTAAATTGTTAGTTTACACATTTTCCGCATTGATATTTCGTGCATAATTACTGACTGTAACCATGAAGTAATAAAAGTCACTTCGACGGGGGTTGTTATTATGATCACAGGTGCGATTATAATGATGTATGAGACTGCCTAATCCCCCTGTCTTCAAATTAACTCACAGACTGACAGCGAGTATTATATAATACTAGTCGTTAGCCCGTGGAAAAAACCACGGGGTCGCTCGTCCTATAAATTAACCCGTTGCAACAAAGTGGACAGGAATATATCGCATTTGGTATTGGTGCGCATTCTAAAAATTTCGCGTTTCCGTTACTGGACACGGCTTTCGCGGACCCCCAGACAGACAGACGACGGCTATTATTAAAGAAATAGTCGTTAGCCTGTGCAAAAATCCGCGGGTTCGCCCGTCCATTATATTTACCCATCGCAGAAAAGTGGATAAGAATATATCGCATTTGATATTCGTGTTTCCGTAACATCATTTTCTAACAGAGACAGACAGACGACGGCTATTATTATAGAGACAAACGCGTCAAAACACAAGGTGAACAGCAAGTAACTGTGCGAACCGAATTTAAACGTCTCGAAAAGCGCCAAATTTAAGCCGTAAGCTGTACCACACATCTAGATGGAGAACTTTAGTACAGAAATACAGTATGTTATAAAACGGGCAAAGCACACACATAATTTTTCGCGCGTAACGGCTGTAAGAAATTCAGGGCAATTTATTTAGTACAACATTACATATGTTCAGTTCTGACACCTATATTTCGCTATTTTGCTATTGCAGAAAAATATAAATTGAAGAGAGTTCTGTTACGCACAAACTTTCCGTAAAGCCCATGTGTAAACTTCCATTGCTTATATTTGCAAAAGGTGTGTCTGGGAACGTAGGTTCGATGTTGAAATGTTTTTTTCCAGTTGTCACGTATTTTTTGTAGAAAATTACTTTTTTAAGAAAGAAAAGTTTCTGGTCTATTCGTTTTCATTTTTTTTCTCCCTTAATTTAAATTAACATTAAATATCAGATATTTTGAAGTATTGGCAAACCTTTTTCGCAAATACACCTTTTCCGTTACAAAAGTTAATTTTACATTATAAGCGTAGAAACAAAACACTTTTCGAATAAGAAAGTTAGAACTTGGAGATACGAAAATTTCAGGTATTGTTTTGACAAAAACTATTTTCGCTAAGAAACCAACATATGTAGCAATAAAAAATGTCCTAAGTAACCTAAATTTCATTTCATTAAGTTGGTCTTGACAGAGTGGTAAGAAGATTTACTTGACATTGTGAATTTATGTTTGCGCACACTAGAGATGTTCAACAAAATAACAACTCACTTCCTGGCCTTGCTGGACCAACTTTTTCTAAATTAAAAAAAAAAGTTTTACGACCGTTTTTATTATAATTCTAACTTTTTATGTGTATTTCTACGTAATGTGAAGAAGAAGACAAAGAAATAGTTGCTTACCTTTCCCACTTTTTTTACGAATTTCATCTAAAACACATAAATACATTTATAGCGGTTGCTTGAAGAAAAACTTAACTCTGCTATAAAAGGCATGAAGTGCCTGTTGCTAATAAGTCCAGAATTTAAGATACGTATAAGTTGAAAATACATGTATCAATCATATATGTAACTGACTTCATTCTGTCAATATTGACATTGTAGAGTTGATCTGCAGAGTACAAAATCGTGACCTGCAATACTGGTGTAACTACCAGTTACACAAAAATATTTTTAACCAACGTTAGCACAAGTACAGAAACAAAACAAGGTAAAAACACTGTTTCGTAAAGGTACTTACTTTCAACAGTAATTTCCCCGAATAGTTCTATTGAGAGTAACAAAAAATTGAATTAAATTTAATCGTCATCAAATAATCCATATTTTACAAAATGTAACAAAAAATTACCTCTTGGCGGGGGCGGTATTTGATCTATAACAAAAATGAAAGAACATTAAGGAGCTGGTGTATTTAAAAATTACATTATATAAGACATTTTTTACCCCTTATTAAACATAGAATTTTAATAGAAGACGATGAAAAAGGTTTTTTTGCTCAACGGCGATTATCCGCACAACATCAACGCCCACCCGTCAAATTCACAAGAATAAACTTGGTTGAAAATGTAGAAAACAAACGTTCGTTCTTAATTTAAAATTTAAGGTGTGTTTAAATTTAACATGGGATGAAGGAGAAGGTTCTCTGGGATCACTATTTTGAAGTGACAGAATAAAAGATCTTACCATTCCAATTCACTGGATCTAAACGGAAAGGTAAATATTTATGCAATAAAAGTTGACAGATGCTGTCTTGACAAAGATAGGAGCAGAACACTATGATGCCTATGTCAAATGTCGAATCAAAAAAGGGATTCTTGACTAATGGTCACATGGTTTATTATAATTTACCGCGGTAACCGGGCAATTTTCGGGAAAATGCAGACTTCGAATGCATGCGTAGAGGTAAGCAATTTTCAAATTGAATTCAATTGGAAATTCAGTTTCAAACATTTATGTAAAGTGGTCGCGCTTTGTGGACAGTAGCAAACCTATGAAAAAACGTTAAGGGCAATGTACCACAAAACGTTAAGGGCAATGTACCACACAAGATACAAGCAATCCGAAATCTTTGATTGAAAAACTCACTTTGCTCTTATGAAATACCAGGTTGTATAAGGTTTCTTCAAAATGTTATGATTCATTGTGTTACTGGCAAACAATGACCATTTTATTAAGAAGGATCAGTCCAAGTCTTTCAGACTTAATTTTGCGAGATTTATCTTGTTTTAAACATACTTACTTATCCGGATCGGAGTTCTTACTAAAAAATGAAACAATGTTACTTATTATTTTGTTCAAGCTGTAAATACAATATATGTTATTCTGAACAATAGATGTTATCTAACCTCGAAGTAAGTTTTCTTGCATTCCGTCTAAATAAAACAAATCCATTAAAATCGTTGCTGCCATAATAATTGATTAATTTAAAAAAATATAGTCTCTAATTTCTAACCAATGTATCTTTTTTTACCCGTCATTCTATAAGACTTCATTTATTTATGAACAACTAAAACTCTGTTACGGCTAGCAAAAATAAAATCAATGTAAGTGTTAAGTTTCAAAATCTTTTTTACGTTTTTTTGCCATGAAAATTTGTTTCAACAATTTATTTATCAACTCAAATATCGAATATTAAATATCAAATCGAAACTCGAACGAAACATTTTGATGAGTAACAACTATTTACTTTATTTTTTATTTATTTATTTTTTTATTTATTTTTTGCGGAATAGCCAATTTAACTCTATTCGGTATTGTGCCTGCGTAAATTAAAATTTACTGAATTTTTATAAAACGTTAGGATTACTAATAATTTAATGTCTGGCAGCCTTTCCTTTGACTCTACCTTTTGATGTTATAACGTATTTGACAATTCTCAAAACAACCATACTAAGCTCACTAAAATGGAACATATGTTATACAAACTGTAAATACACTTTATGCCCCAAATCGTACTTTTAAGGTCAAAAAAGCACATACCAAACTGGGTTAAAATTAAAAATCAGATTGATAAATATTCGAAACATGTAAAACTTTACCCTTAATGTAAAAGTGCGTTACGATTGATTCGACAAGTTTTTAAAGAAGTTGTCGCCTTAAAGACTAACTTAGGTGTCATTTTATTTATTAATTAACTCTGATGTCGTTTTAAATCCTTCTTTTAAAAAAAGAAGCTAATAAGTTGATTTACTTACTTTTAGATTCTTCTTCTGATTCTTCTAAATTAAAATATAAGTGTTTTAATTACTTGGGTTACAATATGATTTGATCAAACAAGATTTGCCTTAACTCTATTCCTGCTCGGCCTATTAGGGGCTCCTGAATGCTGGAGGGGGGTGATTCGACCCCTTGTGTAATTTCTACAATTGTTGTCCTTTGGACTTGTAACTTTCCACAAGTGTTGTCCAGGTATTAATTTGAAAAAACAATTGATGACGTCAGCATTTTCGGTGCCGACGTCATCAAATTCGGTGACATATAAAAAAAAACACTAACTTTGAATTTTGTTTATTGTTGTATAATTGTGATTAATTTAGAAACAATAATAATAGAAATACAAAATAATATAACAATTTGAACTAAGAAGTCACAGCTATTGAAAACATGTAATAACACTTTTTAGTAAAAAAAAAATTTTAAGAATTTTAATCAACATAAAAAAACTGTTGTTATGCCAACACTGCGGCATAATTCCAAAAAAAATTGGTGGGAAAGAAAGCTAAATAAGGGTTAGGAAAAGTCACAAAAAATGAAGGTGTAACTATAAACACATAAAGAGTTATTAAAAAAAGGTTAAGAGGAGTATCGGGCTGAATCATCACGAATAGGATTACGAAAGATCTGGATATGTAAGTTCTTTAAACTTTTTTTTAAATTCAGAAATTTGCAATTTTAAATCCGATTTTCTTTACTCCTATAAATTTTTTAATTCTAAGGATGACTTTTTTAATAAATCACACTAAACAACATCTACCATCTTGTGAAATATGGCCAGCGATGAGGATAATCATACGAGACACTATATGTGCAGAAACAATAGTTCTAGTACTTATTCGTCCGGCTGCAAAGCTTTGCTTTGACAGTGGTGTAAACCAAGTAAGTAACATCGAAGCTGCGCTACTTGCATTGTGGTAAAATAA
This sequence comes from Hydractinia symbiolongicarpus, assembly GCF_029227915.1. NCBI lineage: Eukaryota > Metazoa > Cnidaria > Hydrozoa > Anthoathecata > Hydractiniidae > Hydractinia > Hydractinia symbiolongicarpus. The sequence goes on along the minus strand of NC_079888.1, from coordinate 1,782,741 downwards.
GCATTACGGCCGGTAGAGATGTTAAAAATCAGAAAATTTGGGTGCGCTGACACTAGCCGAATTATTACTGTTCAAGATTTTTAACGTAAACGAATAACATAAATCTCCCCGATTTTCTTCTGATTTAGTGTGTCTTTTGCGGATTTGTTCAATGCAAACATTGATACGGGAGTTTTGAATGAGTAATCTTTAAAACTCCGACCGCTTTATTAGCATATATTACTTCAGGGGTTTTGGAGATTTCAATATATTAATAATTTATATCCAATATGCCCGGTTCGGTAAAAAAACATGTAAGTATCAGGTTTATGAGCATATTGCATATATGAAATATATTTTTTGTCTCTCATGTAAGCCAATCACATTCGGAATGTTTTTCTTGAGCATAATCAAACCTAGTTAGTCTAGAAAAACCTGTCTCATTGGTGTCTGGATGGAAAAATCAATTCCTGTTAAAACGATTAAACTTTAACAATACAAAAAGTAAACATACCGTTGTTGTTGTTTAACCTTTTCAGGTTGTCTCTTGTTGCCTTCTATAAAAATGTTGCGGTACTTCCTTTTACGGTACAATCAATATTAGAGCGCGCAGAGAGGCACTATATACACGTATATATTATATTATATTTATTATATATTATTATATTTGACATATTATACGAAAGTGGAAAATTAGCTTTCCTATGAATGGTTTTTAAAAAGGTTTTAATAACTGTTTCGATAAGAAGGTAATAAAATATATTTTTAAATTAGCACAGGCCAGCTTTCGTTCCAGGTTAGTGTAACAATAGCAAAAAAATATCTGCATGGTTACACTAAATACGTAATTATTCTATTTCCTAATTATTTAGCGCGTTTTAAATTTCCAAATTGTATCTCAAATTTTAAATTTTAAAACCCTGCCATGAAAAATGTCGTAAAACATATCAGGTGATTTAAAGTTAATATAATTACCAGCTCCTCTATTTCTTCGTCTTTCTCGTTACTACAAAACGAGGAAAAGCAGTCAGTGAAATGGTACATCATAGGCATGCGTAACAACAAAATTGGAAAATTACCCCTATTCGGTCCTGCCCCCCCCCGCCCCTTCTGACGATTATTTTTAATAAATCCTTTATGCTATGTTGCATGCCTATAGTTCTTACTGAGTTTCAATATTTATTTATTAGACACTTGCATGCCAAATATTTAGGTCCCATAGGTTTCAAAGGCTTTTTGATATTGGCTATTACTTAAAACTAACGCTACAAAATGTCTACGAAATCTTTATAATCGGGAAAATATAAAAACTCTACTTTATTATTCTTAAAACTTTAAACTTGCACCCCAACCTGCTGTCATCAAATAAAACACTTCTGCATACTTTTTGGCAAATATTTAATGCTGTTCTTTTGTTCTTTTGTGACGTATTATAAGTGCGCCAAGTTTGTTTAAATTTGGACAAGCCAATGAGAAATTGTTTAGAGGCGAAATCAAAGTTATTGCACCCAGTGTGATTTAACAACGTAATTCAGCAGAAAATAGGATAAATGAATGGTAAAAACTGGAGTCGTAAATTATATGAACTTACATTTCTTCCTTTAACCTTGCAATCTACACAAAGAAGAATAACAAAAAATACAAATAAGAATATAATTGCGTTGTAAATTATGAAATTTGAATTATATAAAAAAATGTTCTAAATCGAAAGGAATCCTTCGAATAACCCATACCCAACTAAAATATGAAGATTTATACACTTTAAACGTTATATATTATATATTCTTCTTTTTAAATTTCGTGTTTTATGTTTCAGAAATTATATTTTAAGGTAAATGTTTTATTTCGTCTATTACACGAAATGTACAAGGAAAGATAATACGCACAAACAATTTTCGCGATCAAAAATACAGGCAAATCGCACTCCAGGTAAAGATGTGTAGTAGCTAACGCGCATTCTTATTGCAGAATACCCTGTAGCAAAATTCAGTGTAGCCAAACATAGGCAAGAGATAATGTTTTTTCTTTACGAAGTTTTTTTTAACAACATTAAAGAACACCTGGATAAGACTTTTCCTGGCCTTTTCCAAGGTATTGGTAATACATGCATCCTTCCTGTCTTAAATGCATCGCTTAGAATCTTTTCAGATTTTAGCAATAATTTTACCCTCTTAAAATTATCTATAAGGAGAAAATTAAATCAAAAAGTTCAATTTATCAGTTGTTATTTTTTATCAACCTGGACCCCGAGAGGTAATTGTAAACATTTTTTAACGTTTAAATAGAAAATTAAAGTTGGATAAAATTAGCGGGGTATTTAACACTATACAGGCGAAAGTTACGCGATACATTAATTAACGTGTGTTTCTGAAATTCGCGTTATTTTCTTGTGTAACACATTTCGTGTAATATTTAGCTCACCATAACATAATAGAAACATATCAGAACAATATGGCGGCCATTTGTCACATTTTCTTAATAGAACGCGGACCATAAGTCAAATCATGTGCATTGCCTATTCATGGTGTTAAATAGAAAAACACAGTTTTTTATAAATAAATATCCAGTATTTCATTAAAAATAAACTTTAAAAATATAGGTTATGTCTTGTGGGCGTAATGGCTTTACTTACCAAAATATAACTACGAAAGACACTTTCATGGCCCGAAACAGCACATGTGCAACCTAATCGCATGATCCTTCTGCGGTTCTATGATATTCTTCGTTGAACGTTCAACAATTTCAGCTTATCGCCCAAAAAACTATTATTAAACTGCATTGTATTATTGTTGATCGTAGAAATTTTTATTTCGTGAAAACCTCTACAAACAAAACAAGTATAAGCTCTCTCTATATAAGCAATTTTTTTTATAGCAAATTTTAAAGAGGTACGATATAAAGTGGGATATAAGAAGATACAAAATAGCAGAACCAGAAGAGACGCGTCATTTTAAGCTCATTGTTTTAAGTGACCGGTAATGTTTTTTGTGCACAAGCTCATTTGCGTATAAGAACGCTCACCATAAAAAATCGTATTAACTTGTATAAACCCGGCTATTATATATAGAGGTTTACAATACATCGTTTCAATTTACTCGCCACTGGCAAATTTGGCGTGGTTGTTGCAAAAATTGTGTTTTTGCTTTGTTCCACTGTATTTTATAAGTTTTAAAGTTTTAAATAAACAATACTTGCAAATAGCATCAAAAGATGGTTAAAATTTTCTAATAATGTTGGTGCAGCTATTGTTATCAAGCCATCCGAAAGTTTCAGGACAAATTTTGTCCCCCGTTTTATCCAAAAATCGACTAAAGGAAGCATGTTAAGAAAATGATGCGGATGTCAAGAACATTTTAATATGTGTGATATTTATGTATTGATATTATATATATACGCCTCCAGCAGCAACATCCCGTTGTGATCTTTTTTATGACTATACAAGAGCACTTTATGATTTGCGAAAACTGGGATATCAAGATAGGTTAATCAAGATAGGTTAATGACTAAAATAACTCTAACAAGTCTATTTCTGGTAATGGTGACCAGTTGTTAGTTTGCTATATACGAATTAATTTTTTATTTATAATATAGTTAGCATATTAATTTGAGTTACATATTTCTATCTACTAGCTACCTGGTTTTTGTTCATTATCCAAACAACGCGCAAAATATTCGCTGCGGACTGTAAAAGTTCCTGTTGCTGCTTTTCAAGTTTAGTGGATTAGCATACAGCAAATACATTGTTCTTTTTAAAAAAAGGAAGAAGTGGAGTAAAAACCTAGTTTTTAAACTCAGGCTTGTAATTCGGGTTTGTGGCAAGAATCCACGTTACTTCAATAAAAGTGACAGATGGATGCCATAAAAAAAGTAATTTAAAAAAAAGATTGTTTCATCACCGTATGATGTAACTCCTCCAATTCTTCTTTTTCTTTTTTTCTTTTTATTAATGTCGGCTTCCGCGGCACAGTCACCATCTGAAATTACATAAAAGTTATAATAACCCTCTTGGTTGCGTCGCGCAAATTTAGTAAAAAAAGTCAACAAATAAGTTGGCGGAGTAATTACATTTTTTTTCTTCGCCCTAAAATAAAAATAAAATCAAAAAATAAATATAAATGCAGTAATTGTGTTCGCTATATAGGTCATGTAACAAGAATTTATTCCTCTTGTGGATAAAAATATTTTCTTGCAGTTTCATATTATACACACTCCGCTTATTTATAATAGTTATTTATAATAACATATTTTTTAGTTAGACCTTACAAATGAATTCTTTGAACTTACAGTTGACTTTTGATAACTCACACATATGTCGGTCTTTAAACTACAAACCTGTTTCAGGTTTAAAAAGATCTCTATAACTCAAATACTCGAAAACTCAAACATCTCGGTTGGTAAAACTATTTGATTGTCTCTGATTTCCTTTTCTTTTCAATCATTGCTAAAGAAACTAAACTGTTTGAAAAAGAATTAAAAAAATTTCCGTTAATGGGATCATAACCGTAGAATTTGCATAAGCATTTGGCTTCAAAATTAAAGGCATCGGATCCTTACCTCAACTAACGCCAGAAAAGGTAAAAATACAATATCATTTTTGTCAAATTTGCATTTTGAAAATTGTTTAAAAGGATTTTCACCATTTTCTTGGTGTTAACTGTTTTCTTGCTGTTAGAAACATTCAGCTGTATTAAAGGAAATTTTTGTAGGAAGGACTTAATAATTTGCACAAGTTGGATAATAAATAATCTGTCAGCTATAGAATTTGCTGACATGGATGACGAAGTGTTCACATCTGCTTCATTCTCAAATAATGGTGATATCATTGCCGAATTTATTAAAGTGAAAATACAAAAAGATGAAGATGTAATAACGACACTAAGACCTCTCTATTTTCGGTTCACATGGGAACGAAATTCACTGTCTTGCATTGACAATTTGGAATTTTTCCACAAAAAATAATAAAAGGTAAAGAGCTTAAGAATTTACCTGTCACAGTCTTCCTTGCTTCACCAAAATTTTCAACAACTCGAACTTTCAATAGTTTGAACTGCTTTAAAGTCTCGTGAAGGTTCGAGTTACCGAGAGTAAATAACGAAGATAGTACATTTTAAAACAAAAAAAAAAAACTCCGTTCTACATATACCATTTTCTTTTCGTAGCTTTCGCTAAACGACTTGATGCCGGCAATACGACGGCTCTAGAAAGTGATTGCACAACTTTTATTTACATGTATATCATCGTGTATTTCATTTTATTTGTATATACCATAAAAATAACATACTCAAACCGTTGATTAACCCTACTCAGTCCGGGGGGCGGATTCCGCCCCCCCTGACTGTTTTTTTTTTAATAACTCCTGATTGCTTTGTTATATGGCTGTGATACCTACTGAGTTTTAACATTTATCTATTAGACACCTGCATGCTAATTTTTTAGGTCCCATACCTTTCAGAGGCTTTGATATTGGCCATTACTCGAAACTACCCCTAAAAATCTCTATGAAATCCTTATAATGGGGAAAATAAAATAACTCCTGTTAGGATTATCCATAGAACTTGAAAGTTGCAACACAACTTTGTTTCATCAAGAAGAATCATTTGAAATAATTTAAACACGTGACTAATCCGATTTCCCGATCTTGTCGGATTTTACCCAAAAATCGGAAAAAAACGGATTTTCGGGCAATTTTTGGCAATTTTTCATCCGATCCATGTAAAAACCGGAAGATATGTTAAATAACTTTTATTTAGCTTTCAGAAACTTCAAACAGAATGTAAAAATTCGCTCTAGAACAAAAGTAATTATATTTTAAGGAGATAGTGGCATTTTTAACAATTTTCAAGCTTTTGATGACGTCACAGAAAATCTGCTGACGCAAGCAAATTTTTTTTGGCGCCATTTTGTTCCTTTTATGACGTACCATAAGTGTGCCAAGTTTGATTCAATTTGAACAACCCTATGAAAAGTTATGAGGGGGGGGGGCGGAATCCGCCCCCCGGTCATAGTATGTGCGAAAAACCCCGGACCGAATAGGGTTAAGCGCCTCTCAATGAACCTCCAAGCTCGAATAATAATAAGGGAATAAGGGTTTATTCTAACGGAATAAACTTTTATAAGTGCGCTTTCTTACCATTTATTTTTGAACATCTTAAATTTGGAACATGTAATCAATAACGTTAATAAACGCCAAGTGGCCAACCCTTTTTATCGAGAGTGTCAGCTTTCCACAAGTTATCTTTAACAAAGCTTATTTTCTTAGACAAACAAATTACAAACAATAAATTTATAACACACTAACTTCGAATTACTAAAACAATTTTGTTTAATACATTCTTGCAGATTTTGAATTTTTTCAGGGGGTAATTTATGTCATTTTATCGTTTACAAATATGCGGAATGTTTTTAAATTTTATTATTATTTTATAGCTTTTTATCTATCTTCACAAACAACAATTTTCTCAAATGACGAAAATTTTAAACAGTCCTTTTCTTCTTCACTACATTCTTCAAACATAATATTTTCCCTTAATAATTCTCCTTGATATTTCTCTTTAATATATCTCCTTAATATATCTGTATAATATATAAAAGTATATGCTTTTTAAGGAATTTCATTAGATTCGATACAAATTATCAATCAAAATTTTTAACCGCCCGTAGATGTCCATACTAAAGTCCGACTGGTTAGAAGTGCCTACCAAGCGCTTATTGAGGGTATTATAAACTCTAATAGCTATTTTTAATCCGTTTATACGGGAAATTCACAGCGCTAATTGGCTAAAAAGCCTTAATTAAGTCATAAATTTTAACTTTATAGCAACTAAAATTATAGCTATAAGTGTAAACCAATGACATTGTCGGAGATTCTTTGTACACATAGACTAAAAAATCAAATTGCAGTAAATCGCGAAAATGTCGAATCACTTTGCCAGAAAAACAGCAATAAATGTTCGTAATTTCAAACTTATGTTCGATGGTGCACACATGTTTTAATGAAACATTCATCAGCACAATGGGAAACAAGCTAAATATCGTCCAATTTGTGTGATAACTCACACAACTAAAACCTTGTTTAAAAAGCATAAGAAAATTCTATACAACCTTGTCACAAGTAGAAATACATTAAAAAACAAAATACAATATAAACTGCTTCATCTTTTTCTGCTCGGTCAGCGAGATAGGTGAGCATCGGTTTAACATATCGACCTCACGTTTGGGCTATACATTCAAATTCGGGTAATATTTCTCGTTTTAGGAGACAGAACAGTTTATATAACTAATTGATTCTCCTCTGCCAAGAACGAAAATAAACTTACCATTTAGTCTGGCACACCTTATTTATTAATATGCACACGTTAATGTTGAGTTAAACTATTAGACAATTGAACACTTACGGAAATCTTGCGCTCTAAAAAGAAAAATCTCATTAGAATATTTTTTTCAAGAATTAAGGCACTGATGTATCGCAAAATCCTTTGCGGTGAAAGTTACTTGATTTGTTCTGATTAAGATACATCATCAAATTTATTTAAAAGATCAAGCATTTTAAATCTATATATAAAACGAATTTTAAGTCCAGAATTTTGCGGGAAATAAAATTGTCGATACTCTAAATTTCAGCCCAAAATTCTTCATTGGATTTTCCCCTGACAATTGAGTTTTAAATATATAATTTTTAGGGCTAAAATAAAGATGTAATGCATTTTAATTGAGATAGAAAATCTTATTTTATTACGTCAAAAGTTTGTCCCCTGTCTTCATTTTGACAATGGGTGATTCTTCTGCACATCTAAATAAGTTAGCAAAAAAAACAATAAATTTTGCTTGTTAACTTTTTACGATAATAAACACAAACACAATTTGTAACTTTAAAAAGCGTAAATCAAATGTGGTGTTGATACACCACATTTGAAACGGTTTTATAAATGACAAGTTTGTTAATTAAATATGCATATTATTGCTTCCCTCTAAACACTAATATTAATAACTCTTTTTTACTTAACAGAAATTAGCAGTCTTCAGGTTGATACTTTTCCATTATATTCTTATCTTTTAGCAAAACCTCAGTTTCAGCGTTTCAAAAACTGTGTTCTTATTACAATGTTTTTAAAATAACTTATCAATTCAGACAGTTATTCGCACACTAAATGTATACAAAGCTATAATTTGTGCATAAATAGGAAATGTGCTCGCACGTATTGAAGGTGTTCTTGTAACATATATAAAGTAACAAGGTGCAATTGAAAGTTACTATTAGACCTGCATGCCAAATTTTCTGGTTCTAAACCTTTTAGGGCCTTAGATACTGGCGATTACTTAAAACGGAAAATCAATCAATTTTTTCTTATTTGTGCGCCATTTTTGAATAGAAACATTAAACAGAATATGTAAAAAATCGCTCTACAACTTAAGTAATTTAAGGAGATATTTAGACAAATTGGGAATTTAGGGCAACTTTTAAGATTATGATGACGGCATGGAAAAATGCAGACATATTTATTGGTACTATCTAGTTCCTCTTATGACGTACCATAAGTGTGCCAAGTTTCTATTATTTTAGACTAGACTATCAAACGTTATTGTAGGTCGGTCGAGTCCAGCCCGGTCATGTTATGTTGGAAAACCCCTGGACCGAATAGTGTTAAAATGAACGTACTTTTGTGCTAGATTCATTTTATAGTTTATTTGACCAGAAAGAAATTTCTTAGAAAATAGATGTTAGACAACGCACAAATCAACCCCGTAGCTCTCAACCGTGCATAAAGGAAACAGAGCTCTAGTTTAGAGGGGACAGACAAGCAGTGAATGTGAAACTCACCATGGTGTGTTGAAAACAGAATTTGATTAGGTATATGTATGTATAGCTGTAGCTGCTTTTTGTATAAATTTAATATTTTCACGCATTTGTAAAAAAAAGTCTTGATCGTCCAATGTAAGACACCTACATTGTAGGAAATCCAGATTCAAGTCCTGGTCAAGATGATTATACTTTAGAATATAACAGCAAAAACTGTATTTCAGACATAAAACATTATAACAATGTTATGTATTTTTGCATATTTGCAAAATATTATACTATTTTATCTCTAAATTATATTAATAATACAATGTAGGTGTCTTACATTAGACGATCAAGGTTTTACGCAATTTTTTTCTAAAATATATACACAAAAAACACCAGTTAGTTTTAAACATTCAACTTAAAATCTATAAATTTGTCATAAAATAGCTTTATCATCTCAATTGAATTTTTACAAAATTCTTCATCATACAAAATTTCATCAGTAACAAAGCCATGCAAAGTCCAAACTATAAAAAAACATTTTTTCAATTGACACTGCGAGTAATATTTGTTCCTTTCAACCGGAAAATCAAGAATCACATCTGTTGGGAACCTACCTGTGGCTTATTGAAAAGGGGCACTTTATTTCCAGACAGCTAGGCGAACAGCAGCATCAAGTCACCAACCCATCAGGACTAGCACCAACAAATTTCACGTTACCGTCAATAAATTAGCCACAAGACCGCACTTCTACATTTTTATGCTCTTTCTTTATTTCTTCCTTAAATGCAGACGATTTTACCAAAGCATTTTTTAAAAGTTATGGCATCAACAACATCATTTTTCAGTAAAAGAACCATGACTACTCCCAAAGGTGTAAAGGTTCTTCTGCCAACTCAAACAGATGGTCCATCACTCAGGTAGCTAGCTAGCTTTCCATCAACACCAAGTGACAGTAATAATAGAAACTCCTCTGATAATTCATTTTCATCCTCAGCATCATTGGCTTCACCAAATAATAATGGGAACGTTTTACGGTATGTTTTCGGTCAATTTAATATCAAATATTTGTAGCTCACAACTAAAAGTTTTTTCAGACTTAAACATACATAAATACAGGTAGAAGGAGCAAATCAATCTTATATATTTCTGGATGATATATAATTATGTAACTATACTGTTTTAGTCTACTTAACAATCTCCAAGACAACTTTAATGAGAAAATCAATCAAATTCAAGGAGCAAATGAGGAGATTGTACGTAATCTACAGGGAGAATTACTAGAATTGAGGGATGAGGTACTGTGTTGAAGCAACCAAAACAAAAAGGGAAAATTACAATTCCTTTCCAGTTATCGGTAAGACTTATTTCTTATTATGTTGACGTTCTCCTTTTTTTGTGAAATTGCAACTGGTAATTCTCGCAAAAATTTATTCCCACGTAACCGCCATTGTATATTATTCCATTTTTAGAAAACCATTCGGGATCTGTATCAGCCATACCAAGAGGTGGGAGGCTGGAATTTTAGTCAACCGTTCCTGTTTTAAATATCCATAAATGTATCTAAAAAATGTTAAACAATTTTTCTTTTGTTTAAATTTCAATAAAAAGAAGCTGTCAGAATAAAATTGAACCTTTTTAGATTTCGAGCCAAAGACAACACTGAAGTGATAAACAGGCTATTGTAAGGTCTGAAAGATAGCTCTTGTGAATTTGATCGCAAAATTCAAAGAAGTAAGTTGATATTAATAAATATTGAATCAATTCGACCTTGTCATTTATTCTAAAAACTGTCCTTGGTAGGTCATTATTCACAAAACATATATGCAACATTTAATTTAAATTTGTTTTCTTTTAAATAACTTTATAAATCTTTGATTAGAAGCCATCAACAGATTCTTTGAAGGACAAAAAAGAAAATATGTCCTTGCACAATCGTCTGATGTGGAACAAACAAGAATAAAGACAAATAGAAAAATCATCACAGCCAGACATAGAGTAAGTATCAAAGGTTTATGTTAAAAAATGGACTAAGCAAATAAAAGCATAGCATAGTATATATATACATATTGTAAAATAGTTATTGATTTTGATGTTAATGTCTTTTTATACTTTAGTTATACAATGCGAGAGATAAAGTTTTAAAAGAAGATAATGATTTGGATGTTTGGGGCAAACTTAATGTGTGGGCAATGTCTGATGAAGATGAAGACGAAGAAGGGAATAAGATATTCCGATCTCTCCCTTGGAGAAACGAGGAGGCTTCACACTTACTAAGAAGATGTGACATGGCATTGGAAGTTATTAGAAAATATGGCGAACCATCTGATCGTGCACCAAATGTTCACTGTCTTGAATTTGTAAAACCAGAACTTTAATTGTAATGTTTTCTTTACTTCGTGTGTGCTTATTTCAACGTTTCCCCTAGTAAGTGTTATTTTACTTAAAACCCTAAAGATATTTGTATAAATTGAGTGTTCATTGTCATTATTTTTCACAGCATCAAGTTTTGGCAAAGGTTTTTGTGCATAATTTATATATTTAAATTTTATTATAAAAAAAGGCTGAAAATTTTTTTGGGGAGCATCAATTTTTTAGATGCTTCATATCTTACAGTTTTTTATTATTTATATTTTATTGTAGTTTAAAAAAATTGCTTGTTAAAAACAGATAACATTTCTTAACAAATTCATATATTAAATATTCAACAATTCATTTGTACATTTCCTGTTGCACATTTCCTTATTTTCCTAAAATAGCAGAGTTTGTTTGATTTGTTTAACTGCTGCGCTGGTCGATACGCAATATATTCAAAGTATTCATCATCAATATTTTTTCGTATTCCTTAAGGATGATATTTCGCCATTTCCGTATGATATCAGTATTCTCCGTATACTGCGTTTTGTAATACGGAATTTCGTAAATCCGTATCAATCTCCGTATAATGCTTGTATCCGTCCGTATTCCACATTCCGTATACGGATAGTATCCTATTGTCCGTATTCAAATAGTCCCAATACGGTGTGATACGGATTAATGTACGGAGTTTATACCGACGATTTAGTCTCCGAATTTGTCTGTATTCTCTCTTAATACGGAGAAATTCGGATGAAAAAAACCCCGTATTTATGCATGTTTCTTTTTTGATTTTTTCATTTAATCTCTGTTTAAAACTAAATCTATCATTTTCTGTGGTCTGACTTCTTTTCAGTTAGGTAGCCATTCACACACTTTGGCTGTGCATGATGGATTTGTCAGCCTACCTGTTACTGCAGCATCTACTCGAAACAAAAGTGCAGCAATATGGTTTCACGTCTTGGACATTCCTGCCATGCAGGTGCATTGTGCCATAATCCGATTACTGTCTCCTTTCAGAACGCATACCCTCATTTAATCGAAGGCCTACAATCTCCTTTTAAAAAGCAGTACTTTGAATCTTCGTCTGTTGGATGGCACATTATTAATCCTAGCCAACCATTTGTAAAATCGCTATATGCTTTGCTTGTTTTGTAATCGTTTAGGTCGCCACTCCCCAGTGTGCTAGGAGTGAAGGTTGAATAATTAAAAATATTTCCATATGTAGTCATTGGCCAAAACGATACACCGTCTTCCTCCGCTAACCATCCAGAAGTAATGTCCATTGGGTCAGGCAAAACACCATCTTCAACTAATAATTTGCTCATATACTCTTCGTTTAACTGCTCTTCTACCTGCACTGCAGTTTTTACCACTTCTACATTGTTCTCACTAGCATAAGATACCCTTGCCACCAACTCACACTTCCTTCCAGACACCTTGAAACCTCGCATTCTTAAATATTTTTTTAATTCTTCAACTTTCATCTTGCTTATCATATCGAACTCCATTGTAAATGAGCCTGTTTACTTTTTCTTGTCCCTCCTATACTACTTACTAGTCTTTTCCTCCGATGCGGTTTCATAATGGTATTCGGATGGGGTTGATTGTTGCATGAAGCTGCATTTTTACATACACACATAGATTTCTACCATCTTTGCCGATTTGCGATAGTTTTACCCAGGTCTAAGGTTATGTTTTTATGTTGAGAGAGGATACCACCATAAATATTGGAAAGAATTTTCTATTTTGTTAATTTCTATTTTTTAATTTTCGTTTGTTGTATCACACCCGTAATAAATATGAAACCCAAATTATACTTAATTCATTGGCCTCTCACCTGATTATGTTGAAAAGAAACCTATTCACGATGTTCTACTATAAATCGAGGAAACTTAAAAATAAAGAGACTATTTTGGTTGTTTTTCTCATTATCATGGTTAGTTAAATTCTATACAAACCTAATTTAATACACGAGAAAAGATACCTCGTTAAAATCAGGTACATACTATTTTTTTGCCATAAAAAATTAACTTATAAACTGATAAAAGTAATTCACGACTAATTACGCTAGAACTGAAAAGTAGCTATTTCCTAGTGTTTAGAATATCTGGTAAAAAGATGAATTCAGTGGTGTATAATTGTCTTGAGCTTAAACATTTTAAGTAAAAAGTAACGCTATATCTGTTTTCTTGTGTTCTACGTTCATTCGGCATATAGAGCAATTCTTTGAAGAAAATAACAATTGAAATTCGGCATATAGAGCACCGAAATAGGGCCTAAGACCGATTTTTTTTTAAACAATAATTTTTGTCCACGGGAAACACATCCTGCCATTAAATTTTATTCTAATAACATTTCCAAAGGGAAGTTTACCTTAACAGGCAACTTGGCAAAATCAACCAAAAATGTAAAATGCAAGGAAAGAATAGTTCCCATCATCCGGAATTACCTGCAACTTAAAACACATTCTTTTAATATTGCTTGTGGTGTAGCAATGTGTGTATTTAGAGTTTTAGCAGTCCAGGTTTCTATGCAGATTATGATCACTAGAATGTTCGTTCGTTCGAAATAAAAAATAAACAAAAATGAGCGATGGCAAGTTAACCAACTTATCATCAATATGTCACATTAAATTCACATTTGAACAACAACTTATTTGCGTGCGATTAAAGAAGACGACGCTCTGTATTTTTGGAAAAAATAAAGTATCTCTCTTGTGGAGCAAAAACATCCGTGAATGTCTTATTAAGGTTCTCCGTATTAGGTTTATTAAAATTCGGCAGTAAATTGATTATTTAAAACAATTGAATATTATATGTAAAATAATATACCTAACGACGTAGATTATTTTCCGCGTGGGTTACTTATGTTCATAAAAGCTGACTGAGAAATCACTTCACCCGGACTTACGCTATTCTTTAAAAAACAATGCATTTGAAAAGTGTTAAATTTGTCACTCCTGTGTTACACGTATAGAGCCGATTAAATCAAACCACGGGAGAAATTTATTTTCGAGGGTATATCATTCTCATTTAACAGTAAGAGTTTCCGAACGGACGAGTTGATGACATCATCTCAAAATCTTTGGGCACCAAATAATTTGTAATTATTCAAATTGTAATTATTGAGGGAAGGCCCAGATCGTCGCAGGTACAATGCACCACTTCATGACGAAGTAGCTGCAATATTTATCTCTGAGGATGGGGCTGAGGATGTTGTTTACCCGAGATATCAACCCTCGCGCCATATTTCTTATGCGTCAGTAAGCATTGATCCAATGACCTATCCCATTTTATTCCCTAGAGGGGAATTTGGGTGGGATCAAAATATAAACCATGTTGCAGAACTTGCAACAGCACGTCGCAATCATGTGACCCAACTCCAATATTACGTGTACAGAATAGCCATACGAAGATTTCTGTTAAAGTTGAGAGAAGTCGCCTTGAATTCCTACGCAACAATTAACAGCAGCTACGGACTAATACTTACAGTGGCCTCATTGGCTATTTAAGCAATATCACAAACGAACGTAACTTGCAATTGTTGTTCAACCATCCACCTTTTATGGAATCCCTAGGAGTATGCATCAGTTATATCTTGATGCTATGGCTTTGGTCGCAAAAAAAGTAAACCTGATTTGTTTTTGACTTTCACCTGCAACCCTAAATGGCCCGAAGTTGTTAAAAACTTATTGTTAGGTCGATATGCATGTGATAGACCTGATTTCATTTCAAGGGTTTTTAAACTAAAGCTAGACACTTTAAAGGAGGAATTAAAGCATGGTGTTCTCGGCTTTCTCTTTACCCGTGTTGACGTTATCGAGTTTCAAAAGAGAGGCCTTCCCCACAAACACATGCTTTCACATATGTCCCATGACTTCAAGCTTCAAAATGCTGATGATATTGATTCTCTCATTTCTGCAACAATTCCAGACGCAAACTTAGAACCAGAACTACTATGGTCCATGGTCCCTGTGGTCACCTTAATAATAACTCCCCATGTATGGCTGATGGTAAATGCACTAAAAACTTTCCTAAACACTTTGGGGCTGAGAATGTCAATAATTTCGATGGTTATCCACTTTATGCCAGACCTGACAATATGAGAACGGTCACACAACAGGTGAGTTTAATGAGCGCATTGACCATGATGAAGTAAAAACGTTCCTAGATGCCTGGTAAGTTTCTGCCCCTGAAGCTGCGTGGCGCCTATTTGCTTTTCCCATGCACTCACAAAATCACAACATTGTACGCCTTCCCTTACATCTCCCTGACAATCAACGTGTTATTTTCAGACATGGAGAGGAAGGTGTTTCGGCACCAAGGGCTGAGGTTCAAAACACCATGCTTACGTCTTGGTTTCTTTTGAATCAAAATCAGGAATATGCCGGGCACTTTTTGTATACGGATATTCCGTACCATTTTGTTCTTATTAAAAAGAATAAAGTATGGCGTCCAAGGCAAAGAGGTGCTGAAAAAATTATCACTCGCATGTATAATCCTCCGGATACTGTTATTGCATGTTCCTGTTGCCACTTCTTTTGACTACTTCAAAACTGTTGATGGAAACATTTGTCCCACTTTTGGGGAAGTTTGCATTGCACGTAATTTTCTAGATGATGATACCATGTGGAGCAATACAATGCAAGATGTTGTGAACATAGCTTCACCACAAGCTAAACATGCTGCTCCTGCTGCAGTAGAGCAGGTTCTTCAGCAGTTTGGTAAGCACCTTAATGATTTTGGGCTTCCATTGTTACATGAAGACCTTGCAGATGATCTGCCCAATGTTGAAGAAATGAGACGTTAAGGCCTCTTTTAAACCCAGAACAGCTCCTTGCTGCTGATACTATTCTTACCGCGCTGCTTAATAATAATAATAATCAGCAAGCTACCTTTTTTTTCTCGATATCCCAGGAGGTACTGGCAAAACCTTTACTTATAACTGCGTTATTTGACGATGCCAGTATGATACCTGAACATGCAATTGAAGCTATCGATAGAATGTTTCAAGACATTTGCGATAACGACCCTCCTTTTGGAGCAAAAGTTATTCTTTTAGGTGGTGATTTCAGGCAAACTCTTCCCGTGCTCGACCAGCACAAGTGGTGGAGGTTTGTCTTAGAAGTTCTGTTATATGGCGCACGGTCCAGATCTTTCATCTCCGCACCAAAATGAGGGTAGGGCTACAAGAGGAAGCTTTTGCAAATTGGTGGCTTAAATTAGGCGATGAAAGGCTACCTGTAAAGCACGATGATCCACTGCACGGCTGCATGCCTCCTGAATGTGTCCTTCAACACAATGAGGACCGCATTCAAGCTATTTTTGGGGATGTTGCAGCAGCTGATTTTAGGAGTCGTGTTATTTTGACACCAACAAATGATGAAGCTCTAGAAATTAATGACCTCATTTTAAAAACACTTCCCGGGGAAACGCGAACTTATGTTTCCATTGATTCAGTTCTTTCAGACGACCCTGAAGAACTTGGTATGTATCCTATGGAGTTTTTAAATAGCATTACGCTTTCTGATATGCCGCCACACATGTTGCATTTGAAATCCGGGTGTATTGTAATGCTCTTAAGAAATCTTAGCCTAAAAAATGGATTGTGCAATGGCACAAAAGTAGTTGTTTGCCACATGAGAGACAATGTTCTTGATTGTGAACTTCTTGCTGGGATTGCTGCAAGTAATCGTGTACTAATTCCACGCATTGCACTTGCTCCCAATGATACTAACTTGCCATTTCAAATTAAACGTGTTCAATTTCCATTACGTCTTTCGTACGCCTTGACCGTAAACAAAAGTCAAGGTCAAACTTTTGAAAAAGTTGGAATATATCTTCGCAGACGTTGCTTTAGCCATGGTCAACTTTTTGTTGCCTTTTTAAGAGCTCGCGCTCTTAGACATGTCAAGGTCAAGGTATGCAATGCACAACAGCAGGGTTATGTACGAGATAGATGCTATACTAAAAATGTTGTTTACCCACAAGTTTTGTAATTTTCAAAACATAAATGTGATTTTTCAGCAACACCCTGTTACCCGCACATGTGCCATGTTTTATGCCTTATGTATAAAATTTGATCTACTTTGCTTCAATAAAAAATTGTGTACCTTGTGGAGTGTCAACCTGTACACCATATTTATACGCATATTTTAATTAAATTTACTTCGTTTTGAATTTGGTGTCAGGTTAGTGTGATATCTCCTAAACATAGGCATACTTTTTACCGGTATGCATGGCAGTATCAGTTGTGTTCTGTCAAAGTGGGCAATGTTGATATGTGTTTTGTCCATGGACAGTGCTCAAAGCTTCTTCACAGAAAGTTCTTGCAACTTACTATGATTAAACTTTGCGTTCTGTCCAAAATATTTGCACGATTGCCAGTTATTTTGTGGATACCAAAACGGTTTTACACAGTGTTGCTACAGAGCGTCTATCTTATACACCATCTAACGTGTAAACGTTGGATGTAGAAAAAATTCTACATTCAACGCCTGTGAGAGTTTTTTAGTCCAATGTTGTTTGTTCGGCTAGTGCCTGCTTTTCTTCTTCTCACATAGATGGGGTTTAAAATCCTATGGCTTACCTTCTCGTGGTGTACCCTGTTACGTGAATCTTAACTACCCTCAATGAACAAAAATGTACAAGGTATTTTTCCTCATTAGCACGTAGTTAAAGTTTACAAACTAAAAGCCAAGATTATTACTCACAGTTGGTGGTGGAAATTTCCAAAGCTGCCACTTTACAATAATCATTCATCACCTACTATGTGTAATATCTCTTTATTAAAAATGTAATTTTTGTTTTGTGGTTATATGTTTCATTCATATTCTCCCTACACAGTCTGTCACATTAATAAATACTTTGGTACTTTAGGTTAGAATAAAATGTCAAGAAATAGGTTTTCGTCCTGCACCGAAAAGCAGCCACGCAATGGTGATAGTAACCAGGAAGGGAAAGAAGAAATAGAGGCAATGCAAGAGGAGCATAAAACTGACTCAGAAAATGTGGAAGCTGCTGAACCTCAAGTAAACTTTCTTTAACCATGCAAAACGCATTATTTTTGAACGTGGAGGCGAAATGGTGGCCGGGAGAGAGATGACTTCGTCTGGCGAAAAATAATTGTTAATTAGGACTTTTCATTTCAAGCGTTCTTACGATTTCGAAGGGTTAAGGCTGGCCCAAGGTCCCGCGCGGCATTTTTGGTGTGGAGGCGAAATGGTGGTCGGGACAGAGATGACTTCGTCTGGCGAAAAATAATGAAGCCGAAGAAAAGAGAGTTGGAATCGGTCACACCTACCAGGCCACACCTACCAGGATGGGAAGTGCGTCACTGTAATGAAATAATATTAATTAGTACTTCGTTCTATATATCTATATAAAGCTGGCGACAATAAGGTTTAAGTTTATCCAGATAAATTTTCTTTGGATAACATTTTGGCAAAACTGATACCCCTGTGCATCACAGCTGATACGGACAATAACAAATGTCCAGGGGACCAGCAGGCCTTAACTCAGTAAAGACCTTTATTTTTAGTATCAAGTACACTCTTATTTAATGTTTTTTTATTCCTGTAGGTACACCATTCATACATCCTTTCTTTCATCTTTAACGCCCCTGCATTAACAAAGCATTGCAAAAAGGTAACACTTTTTATTCTATTATTGTGGGTTTATTTTTCATACACAATACTTAAATATTGACGCCGGCTAGTAATAATAATTAGCAGATGGTCAATTAAATTTGAATATGTTTATCCGGGTTTTTGCTCGTAGATAAATTCATATTTACAACAATAATTACAATACAATAATAACACGTTCAGAAAGAAACAAATCCAGCTTAAAACGTTCTCAAAAATAGATTTAAACGGTTAAAGTCAAAAAATGTTCAAGTAATTAATTTCAAATTAATATTTAGTAAATATAAAAGAAACATTTTTATTTTCATTCGTTTGATAATTTTAATTCATTTTAATAAAACAGCCAACAAACAAACAAAAAACCACTTACATAAACTTTCTTCTTATCACAAAATTTGTAAATGTTTTGTTTTTCGTAATGTCTTGAAAAACGCGCGAAAAATTAAAACTTTTTCTCCGTGCACGTTACAAAGAAACTGCATTTAGACAACAATTAAAATTAATTACCCATGACTTCCCAGACGTTTTAAAGACGCCTTTTCTGGGGCTTTTTTGCGCATGAAATATGCGCGCACCCGAAATACGTCTTTTAAACGTCTTTAACACGCATGTCTTAGACGCGCATTTTAAAGGTGTCTTTAATGCGTCTTTTTCAGGCACGGTCTTTTTCGTTTGTGATAAAAGACGCGCATTTGAAAGACGCAAAAAAGATCGAAAAAACCCGTGTTTTATTCGTGATTTAATTGGTTTACTGTATTTCCGCGGGTAACATATTTAATTACTTCTTTCATGTAAAAACGTAACACTGCTAATAATATATATAATATACCTCACAATAACTTGATTTCAAAAACTTGTATTGTATTAAAATAGCAGGGTAAATCTGTATTATCATTCAAAAGAATGATTAAAAAGTAAAAAACTTAATTATTACCCCCGTCTGTACAATTTTGAATGTCTGAAGCGGCGGTAACTTTTAAACAAAACCAAGTGGAGAAAGGACACCGGTTGGTTGAAGAAAGTAAGTTAAAATTGTTTTTGTTTTTATTTGCATTATTTATCAAATGAGTTCCGGCAATATGGTAGCCCGATATAGAGCTAAGGCTTGTTTCTTCTTAAAATTGATCGTGTTTTTTCATGAGCACCAAAAAAGTTATCTTTTTATTTTGTGAAGCGAGTTTGGGACTAAGAGCTATGGATCGCATGCAGTTAAGGTCATGTATATATATATTTATTTCATTGTTTGCCTTTTTTACTGTTACAGCTAGTAGCTAGGTGTTTCTAGCCAGCTAGTGTAACCATAAGTCTCATAGAGCTAAGTTTTAGTTGCTATCTAAAGAGAAAATAACTAGTCACAAATGTTTATAATTATACCGGCTAGCCAGCTAGCAAACATTTATAAGCTTTTTACACCATTAAAAGCCACCACCATCCACACACAAATCCTGTAGCTTGCTATAAACGGTTTTCTGTGTTTATATTTCTCTAGCATTAAGCTTTTTTGTCTTTAACATCTGTGTGGCAGTCAATGTGGAGACGACAGGTTTAAGTGAGTGAGGCTTTTAAATCCATGATACTACCACTACTACTAATTTATTTGGTAAAGCAGGTTTACATAAAAATCAGCATAATCTGTGCATAAAGGTATACCCAACCTGTACTCAAAATATTTAAATAAAGGACAAAAAGTCTTTAAAGATGATATCCATTATTTTGACTGCCACAGAGCTAAAAAGCTTTACTGTTGAAAATGTAAACATAGCTATCCATGCATAGACCACTTTCTGTGTGACGTAGTTGTTTTGATTTCGCTTTAAGAACAATGTGCATGCGTGCGCTTTCTTGTAGGACAAAAAACAGCACCCACATAGGGTAAAATGGCTATTAATGAAGTTCAAAGATTTTTGTGGAAACATGAGATCCAAAAGTACTAGAATTAAATATAAACTGCAAAAAACATTTTCTAATTTTAAGCTAATATTTCTTTTTGCGGAGAGTAGCGGAGCCCATTTCCTCATTAAATAAGGAAAATATAAGGGTCGGAGGAGAGTGTATAGGATTTTCGCACCTATACATTAAAATCTTCAATTTTCGTGCCACTTTTTTGGACTGAGTTGCCCAGTACTTTAATCCGGTCATTCTCTCATATAAATGCTTAATTAAGCGAGACAACGCGGCGATGGAGTACTTTTTTTTAAGGATCAACGGGTAAGACTAAGTTAGCTTTAACCACGTGATACATTGCTTACTTTTACTAAAATCACGTGACTTTTTCTTGGATAAAATATGTGAGATATATCAGTTGTAAAACCTTGTTCCACTTTCTTGTAGCTGGATACCATGTTTTGGTTAAGTCTACACCAGTTGAGTCTCGTATCAAGCTTTTCCCATTTCCTATCAAGTGCATTTTAGAATACTGTGCCTAATTGGGCTCACATCAGGGAGGCTAGGCCCAAATAAGGAAACATATAAGTAGAGGCACAGTAGGCAGTATTGATTGGTTGTAACAAAGCAATGTGTGTTAAAAAAGTATAGATGACAAAAAAGTAGTTTTTATTG
The DNA here is from genome assembly GCF_029227915.1 of Hydractinia symbiolongicarpus. Classification (NCBI taxonomy): domain Eukaryota; kingdom Metazoa; phylum Cnidaria; class Hydrozoa; order Anthoathecata; family Hydractiniidae; genus Hydractinia; species Hydractinia symbiolongicarpus. The sequence continues at coordinate 1,761,418 of NC_079888.1, read as the reverse complement.
GACACACCCTCTAACATTTGGTGCCTTGTGTGAGGATTAACAAGAAGACGAGGGTGTCAACAGAACAAAAGATTGCTTATTGATGGCTGGATGGGTTTGATGTATGATGGCTGCTGCTCCACAGGAATTCCTAACATTTGAAGACGCTGTGCCAAATTATGATGGAGAAGATAAAATTGTATCAGAAGTTTTTGGAATGAAGACTGGGATTGGATAGAAAAAAGCAAGGTAAAACATTCTATTTAATCCAGAGATACATAAACTGTGAAACTGTAGAAAATTTGAATGACCACGGAATGAGCCTGTTTGAAGATTTGCATGAGTCTATTAGCCGTATTCTAAAACCAGTCAGACTAAGTAGGGAAACTTTCTGGCCACATACACACAAATAAAGGTTGCCACAGGATCCCTTTCGTACCTTTACTCTGAAAAGTTCGACTCCCAGTCATGGTGCCACCCTGGAGAAATCGTTGAGTAATTCATACAATCCTTTTTCAGCCCGAAGGAACATTTATCCATGTGATACCTTAATTCCACCTGATGATGTTTTCCAACCAATAGAGCACCCATCTAAAACTTTTGTCATATCATGGAAGCATGCCCAACTTTTGTTAAATTCAAAAATCAGAGAATTCAAAATCAATGGGTCAATTGGCAGTCCAGGTCAGACGGAAAAACTAACCTACCAAAGTTTGGCTTTCCGAAAAAAAAAATGGGTTAGAGGATATAGTGAAAGGGTTATTTTGGCAGCCGTTAAAAAAACGTTCAAGCCAAATAATCCATTGACATCCTACCTAGAGTTGAGGTCCGGGTTGAGAATAAAACCACTACTTAAAATTCTCAGATGCCATTTTCTCGAAAAAAACGCAACTACACTTCTTATCGAAATGACAAATGCTTGCCAAACTATTACAGAAACACCCCAAGAGTTTGCAATCAGACTTCTCAGTTTACGACAAAAAATCATTCTTGTGTCTCAGGAGGAAGATTTCCCCTATGATGGGCAGTTAGTGGGAAAAAAATTCTTACATGCTTTTATTTCTGGATTAAGGAACGTAAGGATTTAAATAAAGGTATTTGTAAAAAAAAAGAACCTGCCCTTATTCAAATTGAAAACTTTGTTTCGGATGAAGATATTCTACAAAAATTGAATCAAGTTGTTTCAGATGAAACCGACCATATTAATAAAATAAAACTATATAATAGAACTGTGGAAATTAATGAGATTGTTGGGGAACAACAAAACCCTACCCTTAATAATTTGAATTTGCAAAAGGAAATTGAGGAGATAAAAACCTAACTGAGAGATTTGGTCTTCTCAAGAAAGTGGCAACCAAATTCAAACCAGTATAGGTCCAAAGCCCCTCACTCTGCACGACGTAAGGAATGTATGCAGCGGAATTCGCACGGCCCCTGTCAACATTGTTTTTGTTGTGGGTCCCTGTACTACCGCCAATCTGAGTGTGATCTTTTTCAAAAAAACTGACAAGAGCTCCTGAGAGGCGAGTAGTGCTTCAAAAAAGCCCTCTGCTGTAAATAGATATTGTCGGATATGTAATGTAAATAGTTTAAAATTGTATCGTTGTTCAAAATGCAAATCTAATGTTTTTTATTGTTCGCGAAAATGCCAAAAGAAGGATATTTATAATAACATTTGTTCCGCAATCGAGGATTCAATTAATTTGGAGCGTCACAAAAAGTTTAAAAACTTTACTGTTTTTGATAACCAAACCTTGTCGTCAAAGTTTAAGCCGAGATGAATAAAGCTTATTGAACGTAAACCGATCATAAACTGCCGGTTAAATGACTGGACATGCAAAGCACTGTGGGACACCGGGTCTATGATGTGTTTGGTTGACCGCATCTGGCTTTCTACGCATACCCCCGGCATAGAGCCAACACCGATTTCTGAATTTGTCGACGTGGAACAAAAAACATCGCTCAAAGCCGCGAACAACACTGAAGTTGCTATTTGTGGGATCGCACCCTTGTCGTTTCGCGTTTTACATGCTATTGAATAAATGTACCATTTCTCGTAACCCCGGGACCAATCGAACAACCCGTAATCGGATGTAACATAATTGAACATAACGTTTTAAATTTTCCAGAGTTAGATGTATCATCTCTACTGACAGATGTTCTACAGAGCTTGAATGAGTGCAATGTGCAGTCATTGATAAAGATTATCCAGGACAACAATGATTCAGAAGACATTTTGGAAAACGTCAACGTTAGGCATCACACGGTAATTCCTGCTAAGCATCGGATTGCAGTGTCATGCAAAACTCGTCTTATGGTGGATAAAAAGTAAAGAAGGGTCTTGTTAGAGCCTATGCAAAACAGTGACTACGACGAAGAAATAAAGATTCGAGAAACACTGTTAAGACTAAAACGCGGAAAATCGCCAAATGTGTCAATCTACATCGAAAACCCAACTATTTGAGATATCGTTCTTCGAAAAGGCACCGTTATTGGTACCATAAAGTCCTTTTCGGCAGCTATACCATTACAACCTGATCAAAAGACTCCTGGGACGCCGAATAAAATCAAAACGGATTCTGTATTAACTAAGACTTCCGATAATTGGCTTCCAGGCGTGAATCTTTTGCATATGTGGCATGACCAAAAGAATCGCTTAAAAACAATGTTACGTAAAGTGAACACAGTATTTTCAAGATCAAAAAGCGATATTGGGAGTATTGATGATTCTAAATTGAACATAAGACTGAAGGATGAGACCACCGTAAGTAAACCATATCAATCAATACCTCGAAACCTTTACTCAGAAGTAAAGGACTATGTTAATGAAGTTAATGAAGCCGATTTACAATATATTAAAAGGACATGGACACAAAAAGAATTCGAAGTTAAAAATCAATTGGTTACAATCACATCAAAACATCTTGCATGAGATCATTCATAAATTGCAGTCACCAGAAGTAATAGCCTTTCCTGATTTCAATAAACCCTTTATTGTAAATTGTGATGCTTCGCAAAAAAGCCTAGGAGCTGTCTTATACCAAAATAAAGGAGGCAAACTAAAGGTCATCAGTTACGCCTCTCGAACGCTAACGAACGCGGAACAAACCTATCATCTTCATAGCGGTAAACGCAAGTTTCTAGCCTTGAAGTGGCCCATAACCGAAAGATTTGCTGACTACTTGGGATATGGCCCACCCTTTGAAATATTCACAGACAACAACCCCCTAACATACATCATGATCACTGCAAAATTAAATGCAACAGGTTTGAGATGAGTGGCAGATCTTTCAAATTATCAATTTACAATAAGGTATAGACCAGGCAAATTACAACAAGACTATGCTATGGACGGAAAACATCAATACGACAAGAAAGTTCGAGGTTTGGAGTTGAAAGAAGAGACAGAGTCCTGGTGCGAAATCGAAGTGAGCGAGGTGGCACTGGTAAACTTCGTTCCTATTGGGAAGTAGATGTACATGTGGTTCTACGAAAGGTAGAGGACCTACCTGTGTATGTGATCAGGAGAGAAAATGGTAAGGGAGAGCCCAGATCTTTAAATCGTAACCTAATGTTAAAATGTGATTTCCTACAATTAGAGTTAGCACAGAGCCAGAGTAGAACACCCAAGACTGCTGATCCAGAGCTCTATGAAGAAATTGACTCCGATATGAGAGCTGTAGACCGTCAAGAAATTGCCAACTTAGACAACACTGCTCTTGTTGAAGGGGAAAGTAGTGCAGATGACACAAATTGTGCAAATAATGCTGATGTTGAAGTTCCTGTTGAAGATGTTGCTGATTTAGATGTTCCTGTTGAAGAGGATGATGACTCAATTGACAGAGATGCTGCTGTTCCTGCTCTACGTATTGAAGATGACGTTGACAATGTAAATCCTGAGGTCCCTGAAACATCTGATCTCCCCAAGGATCCAGATGCAGACAATGATGCAGCAGAAGAAACTGTCCCATATCAGGTTGATGAAGTTTGGATGGGTGGAAATAAGTCTACAAAAGACACAACAGCACAACACAAACAAAATGATATCCGAAGTTCAGGTCGAAATCGAAGACCTCCTTGGCGATTGATTTATGATTGAACGTATGTATTACTGTATATAGTGTTGTGTTGCTATCTATATGCTAATAATACTGTAAAGAGTTCTGTATGGGACACGATAAACAAGAAAAGCTGATGTATAGAAGCAAAGTAATAACATGATTAACAACGAGAAAGACCTGAAGAGGCATAGAAGCATCAGGAAGAATCAATCCGTAGTTTGAGTGGAAGATTATGTTGTGGTGCTTAAAGCTAGCTGGGGAGGCCAAGTATCAATTAATTATGAAGTTTGTATGGCAAAGAAGTGTCCTGCATTGGATACGGCAGGCTGATCCTAAAAACGACACTGCTTTCGTTATTCCTAGTGACATCAACAAACATTGTTCTAAACCACATTCTTCATCTTTATCAAACCATTCAACAAAAAGCCGTCACTTCTTCAACATCGATGATGTACCGTCTGATGCAACTCGTCAGTCAATCAACATCCATATAAAGATCAGACTAAATTACTTCCATGTTTAAATCAGGATAAATCTCAAACGAACCGTTCAGAACTAAAAGATGTCGAAAGCAATGTCTTCAATAATCCGGAAAATATCGATAAATCTTGTTATCAACCGATTGATAAATTTATTGTCGATCTTATTGAAGGACAAGAAACTATTACATAAGTTGCAAATGCGATAACTACCGCTAGGGTACTTCGTTGGGAGTATGAATCAAGAAATCTACCAGTTGTTGATCTGTTATTGATGAGTTTGTGGAAAACTTTAAATCTAGAGTACACTTGAAGGTTTCCTTTGACGATAACACAAGGATGGAGAGGTTGATTAGTGTATTAGACGGTGATGCGAAGAAGACGGTGTTATCGATTGGTACAAGTGGCATATTTTACGCATCTGCATTTAAAGCATTGAAACGTGACTTCGGCAATCCTGTTGTTGTATCATACTTTAAATTAAAAAACGTTCTCGATCTTCCTCAAATACCACCTCGCGACAGAACATCTCTCCGTCGATATCAGCAGCTTCCTAATTCTAATAATACTTGGCAAATCTCCATGGGCTACAAATCTGCTATTAATTCAACTGAGAATTTAGCAAAGGCTGTAGCTAGATTACCTCACCACTTTCACAATCAGTTTTTCAAATTAGAGATGAGAAAAGAGTGAGAACATCTGCAACAGGTGCAGGTAGTGAACGCAGTACGAAGTGTTGGATTTGTTCAGAAAATCATTTTGTTTTTAAATGCAGAGAATTCAAATCAAACCCGGTGGCAGATCGTAGGAAGTTTGTTTTAAAAAAGGGACTTTGGTTCAATTGTCTTTCACCTTCTCACAAAATAAAATAATGTAAATCTAAGAATAGGTGTCGAGAAGATAAATGTGGAAAACGTCACCACACCCTGCTGCTTTTAGGACCGCCACAACAAAATGAAAATGAATATACAAAGAATGAATCTGAGGCAAAAATCACCCGATCTCGTACCACAACTGACACCTATCTTCAAGTTATCCCGGTTACCGTAACTCATAACAACAAATCAGTAATAACCAACGCTATTTTAGATAGTGGATCAGATAGCACCTTAATTTGCGAAGAAACAGCGCGGAAACTCGGATTAGGTAGAAAGGAGCAACCGTTGAGAGTATTGACGATCCTATCGAATTCAGAGACGTTTAAATCAAAAATCGTATCATTTAATGTTCATCCTATCAAACTGAAAGAAGAAATCAGAATCGAGAAAGCATAGGTTGTACCAGATTTTAACACTCCTACTAAAAAACGAAACATCACAGATATACCAACGACATACCGACGACAGAGTAATAGTACTTATTGGAATTGATACACCATCACTTCATATTCAACACGATTATCGAGTAGGAAAACGCAACGAACCAGTAGCTGTTAAAACGCAACTTGGTTGGATCCTGTTTGGTGGAAAGAATAAAAACATATTTATCAATATTAATCGATTAGAAACTGATACGGATAATCTCAATAAAGCAGTAAAAAGATTTTGGGAAATCGAGTCATATGGAACAAAGCCTCCACTCCATCCAGACCGAAAGACGAGAAACATGCGTTACAAATACTTAAATCGACCACGAAAATGAAAGACGGTCATTTTGAAGTAGGTTTATTGTGGAAAGATGAGAAACCAAAATTACCATACAACAGGTAATTAGCAGTCCAACGTCTGAAATCTAACAAAAGAAAACTGAGCAAGCAATCAATTTTAGCAGAAAATTACAGATTACAAGCCAAGGAATATATCGCTCTTGGACATGCGAGAAAGCTTTCAGACTTTGAGAAAAACCCAACATCCGATATCACCAACTACATACCACATCATGGTGTTGTCCATTCTAACAAGCCCGGAAAAGTTCATGTAGCCTTTGACGCAGCTGCAAAGTACAAAGGTATTTCATTAAACGACAACTTATTGCCCGGTCCAGACTTGCTGAACAACCTAGTATCTGTATTACTCACATTCCGTACCAATCGTTACGCAATTATGGCTGACATTGAAAACATGTTTCATCAGCTCAAAGTATAACAAGGATAGAACAAGATGCTCTTCGTTTCGTTTGGAGAGAAAACACTAGCGACAACATTAATGACTTTGCGATGCAAGTACATTTTATTGGTAAAGTAGACTCACCTTGTTGCACAAATTACGCTCTTCGACAAACTAGTATCGATCACGATCGCGAAATCGTAGGCGCTATCACGAAAAGGTTTTACATGGATGATTGTCTGGACTCCATGAAAACGGTAAAAGAAGCCGTATCGATAGCAAAAACCGTGACAGAAGCATTGAAAAGTGGCTTTCGTTTAACAAAATGGCTTTCAAATTCTTGTGAAATTCTTAAGTGTTTTCCTAATACCGAAACTGTAATCAACGTCAATCTAGATCTAAACAAATTACCGACTGAAAGAGTACTTGGTATGTTATGGAATCCGAATACTGACTATTTCAAATTCAAAGTTGTCAACAAGCCATCACCTGAAACTAAAAGAGGTATATTAAGTCTAACAAGTTCAATATTTGACCCACTTGGCATCTTAACACCATTCATTTTAGAAGGAAAACTTATCATCCAATCTTTGTGGAAATCCAAAGTAGACTGGAATGAAGAAATACCAACTGAATTAAAAACAAGGAGGTTAAGCTGGAGAAGTGAACTGGAGAAACTAACATCGATCAACATTCTTCGATGGCTCAAACTACAATCCGATAATCAGTTGATTCATCAGTTGTCGGCACATTGTGTGAATTATCAAATTAAAACGAAATTGGTTGTTATTAAGAAAGGGAGGATCTGAACGTGAAAAATTTGATTACCTGACCGTTGATGAAATTGAAGCAACAAAGTTACAGTTGTATAGCATCTTACAACAAGAATCCTACCCATCAGAATTCGAAAACCTACAATCACACAAGGAACTACCAAAGAGATCACCACTTCTAGCTTTGAGACCAATGATGCAAAACAATTTGATTCGTGTTGGAGGAAGAATTGGTTAAATCGATATACCATTTGCGTCGAAGCACCAAGTGATAATCTCGCCGAAACACCACATTGCACGACTCATAATTCAACACATTCATCATACAAACCTCCATGTTGGACAAAACGCCACACTAGCACTATCACTATCAAGACAAAATATGTGGATTCCGACTGGAAAATCCTTTGTGAGGAATTTGATAAATGCATGTACATACTGCAAATCAAAGAAAGTCAAACCAATGTCACCACCTATGGGAGATCTACCAATCGATCGTCTTGCTGTAGGTGAACAACCATTTAATCGATCAGGAGTAGATTACTTTGGTCCGATGATTGTCAAGAGAAGTAAGAGGACAAGAGCTTCATCTGGTACCGTGAAAAGGCATGGAGCATTGTTTACCTGCATGACGTCACGTGCCGTTCATATTGAGCTAGCTGGAGATTTATCAACAGATAGTTTCATTCTTGCACTTCGACGTTTTATCTCAAGAAGAGGAAAACCCAAAACAATCACCAGCGACAACGGAAACAACTTCGTCGGCACAGATCGTGAACTAAGAGAGGTGGTAACGAATCTGAATGAGACAAAACTTCGAAAAGAGTTATCAAAGAATAGTATCGAATGGAAGTTCAACCCACCATTTTCACCATGGATGAATGGAGCGATGGAATCTATGGTAAGAATCACTAAAATAGCGTTGAAAGCGATAGTTCGTGATCGCGTTTTCACCGAAAAAGAATTACGTACATTCTTGACTGAAGTAGAAGCAACCATTAATAGCCGACCGTTGACTTCTATCAGCAGTGACGCAGATGACTACCAAGCACTAACGCCAAATCATTTTCTCATTGGGAGAGCGTCGCAAAATACACCTGTAGATTCTGTATTTACAGACCTCGACGATCGTAAAAGATGGAGAGCCGTAAAAGCTGCTTCAAATATGTTTTGGAATAGATGGAGAAAGGAATACCAGCCTTCTTTGACAACACGTGCTAAATGGAATACAAACGACGACCATATTAAGGAAGGAGATCTCGTGATATTTAGAGACCAGAAAGTCTTGAAAAATCATTGGCCGCTAGGACGCATTGCGAAAATCTGTCCTAGCAACGATGGCATCAACAGGGTTGCAAAAGTGAAAACTGCTGATGGAAATTACATTCGTCACATCCGATCACTTGCGTTACTGGAATGTCACCTGAACTATGCTTTGCATACGACGGTGAATTGTGTTCTTTATAAGTGTACATAATTCGTGAAGAAACAACGACGTTAAAAAATTCGATGATAAATCTTGGGCAAACGATATTGCAAACCGGAAATGACGTACATACACGACGTACATAAACGACGCACATCTTTAGCGAGTCCGACGTAAGCAAGATAATCAATTATATCAAATAAAGCGTTACTGGATGGACAGTCGTTCGTAGACGAGTACTCACTGGTGGGGAGTGTTTTGAACATAAACGATGAAGATCTGTCTCGGAGATGAAGACCCGTCACGTCACATTAATTTTAATTGGGTTTTTATAGTTTTTTCGCGCACTTTTCACATTGATTCTAGTCTCCGTACGAATAGGACAAGCGTGTGGTAAAAGTGAGAATTGATTGAAATCTTAACATAAAGAGTTTCTTCAAGCAGCAAAAAGGATGCAAGCGCAGTAAACGACGCAATATGAAACGTCATCATCATACTGTACTAGACCGACCGATGTACCGTATTTTATTCCACCTCCCCCGTGTGTTCGCATGGTTGCGTCTGCTTTCTTGTGTACCGTCCGCGCACAAAACAGACTGAAAAAGGCAGCAATAAAGTACACAACCAACAAATAATGAAAATTGATTCTGCGTGACTTGTATAATTGGATTTTTAAATGAAACAAAAGTATTTACATCACAAAAAGTACCTGTGTCTTAATAAAATTTCCAAATTAAGATTATCAGAGAGTCATACAAAATAGAGAGAAATATTTGTGACATCTTGCAGCTATATCTTAAGGAAAAAAGACATTACTTTGCCTGTCATAGACACGTTTCTGTAACTTTCTTAAAAATTATTTAACTAAATATTTTATTAAGATCATTGATAGAAGCATTAAACTTATTTCAGAAATGGATAAGTCAAAGAGGCGGAATGAATGACGGAGGTTGAAGCAAAAAGTTGAGGAGTTTTTAAGGCAAGACGATAGTGAAAGTAGTGATGACATATTAGATGATACATCAGAAATTGATGTGGAAGAATCTGTTAAGGACATGGTATGCTGCATTACATTTACTTGCTATGTTTGCGAAAAACTGATACACAACATTAAAGAATTTTGAAAGGTCTTCTTTATTTTTATCAATTCCCAGTTTCTTTGTACAGTTTCTTTTCTCATAATATCCTTTTTTCTTGTCTTAAAAATTTTTGGTGCCCTAGTACTCGTTAATCAAATATTTTTAAGGTGCAAAGAGGTTAGTTGATTTCTTCTTTACTTAGATTCAGCGTATTCGGAATATTGGTGGGTCCGACTATAAGGATGCCGTCAAACAAACACTTAGCCGATACGGATAGCTACTATTCACTGTACAATTATGATTTTTGTTCTTTAACACCGATCGTCATTGGTCTGGAAATCTTGCATATCAAATAAAAAATTAGAATTTAATGGCAATTTATTTTCCTTTTGTAGACTTTTCACTATAAACTTTCTTTGCTAACTTGCGAGGAGGCCATTTCAAATTTTAGAATTAAAATGAGAAAAAACAAATCTCACAGTCGTCTTTTTTTTCAGACGCTATGGCACGAAAGTACCCTGCAGCCACGGAGAAAGATGTGCGCAATCAAATTGCAATAAAGCTAAAAAAAGCCCCTGATCAAAAGGGTGGTGCCGGTCGCCAAAAGGCAAACCAGCCAGAAGGAAATATTTAATTTTTTTGTTGCTGTTTTTCTGTTTGTTTATTCCGCCCCACAGGATTTGGAACTGTTAGTCTTTATTTATTTATCACGAGTATTTATACAGGATAGTCATTCAAAAACTAGTAAAATATATACCGTAGTTTGTCTAATTTAACACGGTCTCTAATTATCGCGCATAGGCCATTTTTAGCAAAAATTCATGTCAAACTTATTTTATTTACATATCAGTACAGTACGCAAGTGAGTGGAATCTACTTGTGGCGGATAACATTGATAGAGTATGAAAAAAATCTATCCCACTTAGTGGAAGTACCATGTTTCTTCTAACAAGATTTATAAAAAAAGTAAAAAAGCAAATTATGTTTAATCACAGAAGGCAGATAATATAATTTAAAAAAAATTCTTATTTTTCGGGCTTATAATTTTTTTTGCCTTTTATTAATAACGCGTGTTTATTTTCGTTCCCGTTTCTATTTTATTTTCCTTCAATTTTTAACGCGCGAAAATAATTTATTTTATAATTAGAAAAACAACGGTACCTTAACTTGTAAGTATTCGAAAATAATTAGCTATTCTAGACTCACATTATTTGATCCTTAATCTATGGGGGAATTCAGACTGAGTACGTTCTTAATATACTCTTAATTTAAAAAGCAAAAGATTACTAAATTTGGACCAAGTGACAAATATTGTTACAGTCAAAAAAATAATGTAGCCACCCTGTTTTCCTCGTCTTTCTTACCGATATGGCAGACGCACACGATTTAATCAAACGAGCTTACGTTTCGATACCGTGTTATGTTAATTGTCATTAAAATAGACGAGAGGAATAGTCAATTGGTTACAACATGTGAAATTGTTTAATTTTGCTTATAAAAACCTGTGTATAGGGGATTGTAATAAAATATACAACAAGCTGGGAGAAGTGCATATTGTAACTTCACATACCTAGTATTAGTATTTCTGCAACGTCATTCGTTCGTTCGAATATATGAGTGAATTGTCCACAAGTACTATCCAAACTTTATTACAACGAATCCTGAACAAAGAGGGGGGACATGACACAGGTGCAAAACGCAAGCAAGATACATAGATAGTTACGAAATTAAACATACAGAATAGAAACCGCAAAAAGTAAAATTCTATTTTGGGGTGGTCTTGTTTTCACATATTTTGCGACAAGCCGCGGAATTGCTTAGGACTGGAAACAAAGGTTATTAGTTTAGTATTTAGACAAAAGAAAATTAAAAACCTTGCTTAAACATTGTGCAAGATTTGGTTGCTTACATCAAGTGGTTGCAGAGATACTGAGAAGGGGTTGATTTAACCCACTCCGGATATAAAGACTCCAAAATATCCCATGATAAATAAGATTACCCTTAATCTTATTTAATTTTATTAATTTTTGCAGAATTGCGAATTTCATGAATTGATAAAAATCATTTGTAGCTGTATAATGTATGTATAGGTACATATATCTTCGTTATTTTAGCAAAACAATAATTATCGCAAAATTTAGATTCTTTATTTTGAAAAGTGGTTCCGACAAAAATACTCCGAAGATATGTGCAAAGATCTAGCTCTCCATGGAGCAAGACTTCATCAATGATTCTAATCATAAAAAAACATTTGGTCTGTACTATAAACTTCACTTTCTTCATACAGATTGTTAGGTATTTTCTTAACCTGCCCGTAAAACAGTACAAAATCCCAGATTTTAATATCTAAATATGAGGCAACCAAAAATGTTATCGAGACACGTTTAAAAGATATTACTATCTTTAGGTTAACATCTTATTTATTTGATAGATCATCAGGGAATCCTATACATATAAACAGATCGCCACTGTTATCATTAAAAATAAAACATAGGACAATCTTTATGTCTTTGGTTAGAACTTGACTTCAATGGCTCCGTGGAGAGTAATTATGACTTTCTCTTAAATCTTGAGCGTTTGCAAAAAGTTCTTAGTGGATAACAACATTCAACAAGAAACGTAAGAATATAAATTTTTAGAAAAATCATCCTTTTATTTGACCTTTGAATTGATTATCAAACTTGTTATTTTATTCTCTTTAGAAAAGAACGATATTGCCAACCATGTTGTAAGTATTTAAAATATAAAACCTTACCCTTGTTCTTTAAAATATTACAATGTTTTTTCGTTGATTGTTCGTAGATTCTGTTACATACAGCAACGCGTAAAAAAACACGTCTGCAATGCAACGCTTTAGCAAGCGCTTTAGGCATTTCCCACATTAAACATGTCAACCAAATTTTTGGTGTTTTCTGTCGCGACAACAAAATTTGCTAATTCACCTAATTTATTTAACTGACACGCAAAGTTGAAGCACTTGTCCAAGTACTTGTATGTCACCTAAAGTATTGCGTTTTAAGTCCTCTTAAATTTTAATGCTTTCGGAGCGTTTAATAGTCGATTTGCGAGTACTGATTTTTGCGCCGAGGTGCTTGTGACAGTGCTTGGTTGCAAATAATATTTAAGGCAATGCATTACTTTTTTGATATGCCGTGAGGATTGTTTTAACCCGTCTTAGTATAAATGATGAGGTTCAAGTTGTTGATAAGCATCCCTGTTGCAAAAATCTGCTTAGTTACAACTACTAAATCCGCAAACTTTGCCTTCATTTCATCGACAATTTTTCTGAACCTTGTTGTAAAAGTGCGATGGAAATAAATCGTATATGGTATGCAGGTTTTCTTCCGTACAGAAAACTCTGCAAAAGCAAACAGCGACGTGTAAAATGCAATGTCATAAGTAAAAACCTTTCTCACATAGAAAATTTTTAAACAAATTTTAGGAAAATTTGCTGATGTATTTAATTTTTGAAACTTATGCCAAAATCTATGCCAAACGGTTTGTGGCATCTTCGTCTTTCGTTAAGGTCTTTTAAAATTTTTGCTATTGGCAAGTTTGATAATCGCGTTTTGCGAGTACTGATTTTGTAAGTTCTTTGTGAAAGGCCTTGATTGAGACGAATATTAAAGACAATGCAGAACTTGTGTAATATTATTTTATGTGATCTTAGTATAACTGGTGCGGTACATGTTTTTAATAAGAAACCCAGTTGAAAATTTTAAGCCTAAACTTGTGCTAAAAACTAAGCAACCCAATCTTCAGTCATCACATCCATGCCTTTCCCATTCGATGAAATTCTTAAACGCTATTCTAAAAGGTTGATGTTACTAAATAACCCCGCCAACATATTTTTTACCAACATTTTGCCGAATCTGCTTTTGATAAAAGTATGGTCACTTTCAGCATCCATCCAATTTATTGAAGTTGGCAAAATCCAAAAACATGTAACTATAACACGTTTATAAGAAAAGTTTTATAAATTAAAAATAAAATTTTCGTAACTGAGTTACATTTTCAAGTGATAAAAATATCCTAAGCTAATACAAGTGAAAATCATGGACAAGCGAAACAAAAGAAAGAAAATGTGCAAAATCACCATGTGTAAAAATAAAATAAAATAAAAGAAACAAAAACTAATTTCCCACGGGAATAGAGAATAAAAACAGGCGATTGTGTAGCTAAAAAGCTATGTAACTCCATTCCTAAATAACAAAAGTGATTTGGTCTCTTTTTGATCATTCAAGAGGGCCTTATGGGAACAAATGAAAAATGCCTCCAAAATCTTTCTTTTTCTATTGTCTCTTGGCGCCTTAGACAAAATGGACCAATTAAAGGCGTGATCAGGATTTCTGACTAAGTGCTTAGAAGGTTCGGATTTCTCACTGTTGGAGTTATGTTCTTTCCATCTCACAACAGCATTTCTCATTGTTTCTTCTATGTAGATAGTGTTACACGTTGCGCATTCTCCCTTCTAAATGACTTTGTTATGGTGGTTAACTTTATCCTTTAATGGGAAAAGAGACCTGACTTTAGTAGTTTTCCACGTATAAACAACTCTGACTTCCCCATTCGTAAACGATTCTATGTTTTTGGCAACTTTTCTAATTGACGCCTCATTCTTGGGACAGAATGGTATTTGGATAAAAACTTTCTTTTTATCTTCTTTGAACAACCAGTCTGGGATTGTCATTTCGTCAGACAGATTAAGCTTGAAAGTGTTTATTTGAGCTTCAATAAAACGAACCGGATAACCTACAGATTTGAACTTTTTGCGGATTCTTTGGAGCTCAAAGATTTCTCAAAGATTGAAAGAACTTCCGATTCTTTCAGCTCTGTGGAGTTCACCTTAGATTATATACTACGTTTGTATTGTGTGGGAACTTTAGATGACCAATGGAAGGGTAACTTTGACTCTTTGTTATACACACTATATGTATAAGTGCCGTTCTCATTTCTTGAAATCTGGGTATCGAGGAACTTAGACAGATTCTCTTCTATGGTCAGCTTGATATTGGGAGGGTAAGTGTTAAGAGCTTCAAAGAGTTCGTCTGGTACTCCTTTCTTACGGCGGTGATAGGTGTCATCAACATATCGTTTATAATATTTAGGATTTCTCGGAACTACTATATAACACGTTTAATATTACAAAAATCTGATGTCAGTTACTAAGCAACAGTAATATTTTACGAAGTTATGAACACTCTCCCAACATAATATGGCCCATTCTTTTAATGAGTACAAACTGAAGTTCTAGCCCTTTTTATAGGTTTTGCAATACAGTGTGTGTATTTCTTATTACAAACAGTTTTAAGATTTTAGATAACATCGTAACTAGCCAGATCTAGCTTTTCAAATTCAACATCAATTCCTCCAAATAGACAATTTAAGAACATGAAAGTGATGCAACTGGAAATTCGGTTTCTCATTTTTTTTATTAATATCTGATTTGGTATTAGGCAGGATTCCCACTAGACGAAACGTTAGCGCTAACGCTTACTTTGTAGTCACTGAACATGCGTGACGAAATTATTTTGCCACTTCAACGTTGTCGCTTTAACGCTTTTGGTACTTTAAAGCCTTCGAACTACCAAAAGCGGTAAAGCAGCAACGCTGAAGCCGCAAAACAATTTCGTCACGCATTCTCAGTGACAAAAAAATAAGCGTTAGCGCTAACTTTTTTTCTAGTGGAAATTCGGCTTTATATCAACATATTCTTGCCTACCAAAGAACGTATAGAGTGAAATACTATTTCGTTATGCGTGATTTCACAGCGATCGCGGTTCCTTGTTATATCTTAGTATACTATTTGTTTTTATTCATTCGTTAATACAATATAATTTTTGTTGATTTAATGAGACAACAGTCTCGATAAACCAAACATGTAATTAATTATGCAACAATGCGCAATGTATGATGTAAGAATTTCTATTTTTATTTTTTTAGTTATACGCTGAGGTTAATTGTGTGGGGGCTTTGGAGGCCACGGAGCACAATGGTGTTCATGGCCTCCAAATCCAGCGGCGACAAGTATGTACTGTACCAGAAGTCGTCCCTGAAACGCTCAAAGCTGCAGTGCATAACACATTTTGTAAGTATAAATTCAGCTAAACGATTTTTTTCTTTGAGGAAACTTATTTTTTCGTAGACCATGTTTTCCCTCCTGTGTTATTAAATATGTCAATACAGAATTAAGTAACCGACGCAACTATTTTACTTTTCTATAGTTCAAAATCCAAAAAACTCCCCAGTTATTGCGAGAAACAGTAAGGAGACAGATGGTGAGCGTATTTAATATAGTTGTTTTGAGTTGTTGTTTCTTTGAGTTTTAAGTTGTTTTTTTAACGATTATGCATTTACTTTACCTATAGTTCCATCGAAAGTCAGGTCTGGAGACAGAGATAGTGGTACTCCGATTAGCATTGCCAGCAAGCGTAAATTTGAAGAGGTTGAAGATAATGCTACTCCTTCTCGCTTTCCTTTGTCCGAAAAAAGTGAGACAATGCGAATTTTTTTTGCTTTTATATTTATATTTAAGGAGTGAAAGTGTTAAATTGTTGAAATGAAAAAGCATGCTTAATCTTTTACACGTGCACAAAAAGTAAGCTACATTCTTATTTCTATAGAATTCCAATACAAGACACTTTCCATCTTAACTGAGATGTGACACATGCTTAAGAAGTTGGTCGGGGAACAGGAAATTGTTATGAAAGAGAATACAAAGTATGCGAAACACACGAAGAGCTGTCGTCGCAGAGGTGAAGCTGGAAGATGCTTCCTAGAAGGAGCATGGTAATGTGTTGTCGTTTTTAGTTGTATGTTCAATTGTTCTAAATACAAAAACAAATAAAAATATATTAATTAGGCAGTGTTTCGAATAAAAAAAAGATTAATTATTAGTTATTAAAGATAAATTGAATGAAATTCTCTACAATCATATCCATATGGACTAATTATGCGTGTATTTTCTGCTCTATAGCTTTAACAGTTATCATGAATTGAGGGGTTCTAATTATAAGGATAACACGCGTAATGTAATGCAAAGTTGGGTAAACTTTTCATGAAATTGAGTTTTGAACATTATTCTCTAGTTTTTTAGACTAATTTAAGTGTCTGTTTCGTCTTCTTTTTGCTTATATATGCGATGTCTTGTAAATGTTCTCATATGTTCACAATAATTAAGGCTTTGTTTTCTGACTTCAGAGTCATGACCAACGGTTGCATGTCCCATTATAATATGAATGAGCAAAGAAGAAATTTAAGGATTTTTCCAATCTTATTCTGTTGATTGAAAGTGAGTATCTTATCTGTAAAACTTTGCGGGTTACAATTTTGGGGTCTTATTCCTGCTTAGAATTATTTTAACCCAGCTTTATTTGATACGAAGTTTATTGAAATTTCTTTTATGTATGTTAACAAGTTAGTTTGTTTCAGTTTTATTCTAATTAGAGGAAAAGCAATTTCTAAGTTTTTAATCACGCCCTGAAGTTTTATAGATTTACTAAGTATGTACGTAAATAGCTTCAGGGGTGTACTGACATGCATTTTAACTTTTTAGAAGCTGTTTTAAACAAAAGACGCTACCGCATCAGATGTACAAACTGTAATGTCTGTTGCATTCAAACAGGCCCCTGACAGTACTGGTTGTGGTGGACGCAAGGAGAATGACGCTGTTCCTAACAACGTTGAAGCGTTGCCAGAGACATCTAGTTAATATTAGTAATAAAGACTTTATAACGTTATAAACGAATTAGGTGAAATGAAAACCGTACATATCAATCAAAACCATAAAAATCTTTTCTGCATATGAAACATTGCGTGATAGTAAGACGTACGAATATTAATCTTCCCATCCGTCTAAATGTTCATGTCATTCTGTGAAGAATGAAAGTTACAAAGTGCACGCACAATGATAAACTCGACCAGTTAAGTCTTAAAATCTAAATAATTCTAGAGGTTTTGCTCCTTAAAGAATATGCTCATATATGAGAACACGTTTCTTCCTTTTTCCAAGGAGATAATTGGCACAAAAATTGAACAAACAAACAGACAGAGAGTAGGACAGGACTTCTGTAAAGGGTACAAGGGTTTCGACTCATTTTCCTGAACCAAGGTACTCAAAATGTCTAGCTGAGTCACCACAAAAGAGATCTGCGAACAGTCTTCAGCAGGAACTAGACATTTCTTTCGTCCATAACTTTTCATCTGTCCTACTGTGTACAACCTTGGGTGACTGGGGTAAGAAGTGGAGTCGTCACTCTCCAAAGATAAGACCAGTGCAGTCAAACCGCCTCGCTGACATAATTTTTATTTTGTTTTTGGTTTTATTTTGACTGGGGTTATAAGTGAAGTCGTCACTCTCCAAAGACAAGACTACAAAAAATAAGAATAGTCAAACCCCCTTGCTGACATAAACCGGAACGGGTGGTGCTGACTGCATTTTACCTAAATTCTTCAAGGAAAAGAATGTAAGGTTGTACATCGTTTAGCAAGCTATTTTTGCAAGGGACCACTGCTCGGTCGTTACAATGAAACCACTTACCATGCACCTGGTTATAAGCAACAGTAGTGTAATGGCCATTGTCCAAATTTCCAGAGTGGTTAAAAATTACTAAAGATCACGAAATCGTAAAGTCTACTAGCAGTATAACATTTGAAAGAGGAAAAGACGTCCTAAATATGTTATGGTAGCTACAAGGACGTCTTTAAGACGACTTAGACACGTTTTGAAAGCTACGAGGACGTATTTTTTTGTTTTATAATAATTTATCCTATTTTTCGACGTAATGTGGAAGGATATTCCTAATTTGATTTAGGATAGCCTGGCATCTTTTTCGGATAGCCTGCCATCTTCATAGGATAGCCTGCCATCTCGTAGGATAGCCTGCCATCTCATAGGATAGCCTGCCATCTTTAGGATATCCTGTCATCTTCATAGGATAGCCTGCCATCTTCATAGGATAGCCTTCCATCCTTGTCGGCCGCCGCTAACATTTCCACTTGTGTTTAATAATGGTTGACAGTCTGGCGGACGATCTCTGTAAGAAGATGCTTGTTTAATAAGCTAACTATAACCTATACGGAGACTAAAGTTTTTCTAAACTAATAGCTGTATTAGTCCTAATTACGTGATTATCTAAACATACATATTGAGTTGTTGTTATGGTACTATTAAATATATATATATTGAAGTTAAAAATACAAGACTTATTGCTATGGTTAGTTTGAGTGTGTAACATTATAGGTGCCTGGTGTTGTGATAACTTGACAATTGTTTAAAAAATAAATATATAGCTAATAATGACCCTCCTGTCTGTAGCTAGCTAGCACAGGTCTGTGCTTTAGAGAAATTTAACTTTATTAAACAAGGTTAGCAAGTCGAAAGGTGTGCTCTGTAGCTTTAGCTAGCTGTTCTTTTTCATGACTGATCTGGAAAAATTAGAAAATTCTAACCTGCACATCCACGAATCTAGATAGCTAGCTAAGCATTATCTTAAATCATTTCATACTTTTGAAACTATAGCTATATGATTCACAATAAATATAATTACGATAATATGTTATTCAGGGTTTTGACTATCATGTACCCAGTCATCTTGTCTGCCTCTTTAAATATCCCTGAATTTCTAAACTAATTCTGTTACACTAATTCTGTTACAATGCTCCTAAAGCACCACATAAGAAAAATAGTTCACTATTTGTCTGTTTGCTGAAGTTATATTCTTGATTTATATTCATGTTTAGGAAATGAGTCTCAGGATGCTCAATCACATGTATGACCTATATCGTTTATTCGTGAAAAAGAGATTATTCGAAAGCTTGTCAAAACGCAATTTGCAATGAAGTTCCAGATATATTTAAACTGAGCATAGGCAAAATATTCTTAATTTTTTTGAGCATTCTTCTTGTCAATTTTTTACTACATTCTTAAGTTCTTTTACTTTAGGATAAAAGTTTCAACTCAGTAGTAATTTAAGTGATAAAATGTTTTACTTTTTCAAAACAATTTGTATACTGTGACAGTAAAACAGTAACAGATAGATATTGTTAAAGCGTCGAAATTTCGAGATAAAGGATAGTCGAGTTATCGAGCGTCGAAGACCTTCTGAAGTTCGAGATAAAATACTTGTTTAGCCGAAAACGAGGAACAGAAAAAAGAAAAATATATATATATATATTGATAGTAGTATGTGATTGTTACTAAACTTACTTCTTTCCAAAAAAGCTTAAAGTATTACTCTGCTTTCTCTAGGCTATATCCAGTTCGTGATAAAATGATTATTATTATTATTATTTTAATTTCTAAATTTATATACAGGATGAGTATATCAGTAAAAAATACTGTTATAAATATACGTCCTGTAAGCTGAAAGGACCGGAAAAATAGTTCCACAAAGCGAAAATTTGAGATAACGGAGTTCTAGATGTAGAACATAATTTTCCCTACAAGAGATTGCGATGACTAAAAGGACCGGAAAAAATTATTAATATCGATCGCGATTGTATATCATATCGTTCTCTAGCCATGTACAGGGTCTGCTAAATTACGTGCCTTACGTGCCCTCGTGGTTACGTGCTTTATGTGTCTACGCGCCTTATTTTCTCAACGTACTTTATGTACTTACGTGCCCCAGTGCTTTTGCGGTAATTGGGATTTCATTAATAAACCTTCACGACTCGAATAATTGTGGAATTAAGGGAAATAATTTTTGCGAAAGATGAATCCTTTTAAAATTAAGGCGTTGAAATTTTGTTGTTCCAGGCTTTTAAAAAGATTGTGAAGGTCCCATTGAAGTATCAACAACAACAAAAAACACGTGATTTTCCATTGATTCAGAGTAGACTAACAACGCTTACTACTGGATTCTTTAGCAACAACGAGGAGTATCCAACAAAAAGAAATTATCACAAAAAAATTAAGGCATGCAGGCATGTGAAAAGCTGAGGCACGTGGCCACGTGGCCACAAAAGCTCGTAAAGCATGTACGTAGGTAGACACGCAGGGCACGAATTTTAGCAGACTCCCATTTATAAATCTTAAACATAGCAATATTAGGATTTTAGCTACAAACATAGATAACGAGGCAACATTCTGCTATATTCTGCTTCTCTTAAAGTTCTTATCTTATGTGGTATAACAATATTTATTTTTATGTTGGGATTGTGGCTAGCTCTTCAGCTTCCTCTGGCTAAAAAGTGAAAGTAGCCAATTGCAGTTTGACTACAAAAAACTTCTTAATCAATAATTTTTTATCATTTTAATGATGCTAAATGCAGTTAGGTAACTACAACTTTTATAACTGCCATGAAAATATATTCCACAAAGAAAAATTGCTGAGTGATTTTTTAGCTAGACGGAGCAACGACAGGCGTTACCTGTGTTTTTATTTAAACCGAAGTTAGGATATAATTTTTTGGAAAACGGTATATATTTTGCATATATAGCATGTTCGATACAGTATACCTGTACCAAGCGCTCATCCCATTGTTAGCGACAGGCTATTTCCTGTGTTTCTATTTAACCGAAGTTGCGATAGATTTCAAGCGCGGCATTTTTTTCCTCTTTTTTTACTTAACTGCTGAGCTTTGAGTATATTCTGATAAATATAAATGATTGGTCAACTGTTTTTTCCATGGCGGGGTACCAACGGGTTGTAAACTGTGTTTTTATTTCAGCTAAAATTGTGGGAGAATAAAACAACATAATTTTGTGTGTGCTTTACTTCATTCCTATACTGAAGCGCTCAACTCTACGGGTCTTATTAAGTACTCCACTGGGCGTTCCACGAAGGGTCACACAGCTACTTGTGGCTGATCCCGGCGTTTAAAGGTTTAAATGTATTCTTACGTGTACGCAAAGTTTACAACCTTGCATAACAACCTCAAATCTACATAATAGAACTTCACATAGAACCTTCACATATCTTTTGTTTGCATATCAACTTAAGGATACTGTGAGGGTATAAATATAATTTTCTTACAAAAAATTTTATGTGTGAATCTCACTTTGAACATTCTACAAGTTCTAACGATCATGGTGTGGATATTATCTAAACAAGCTAAATTATTCAGCATACTTTTTAAACTTTTTTCGTAGATTTAATGTCGCATGAAAACCTTTTCCTTGATCAGTTTTCTTCTAGCGTGTTCTAGAGTCATTTTTTTTGTTTTTGGCGGGTCACTATTATTTCACAGAGCAGAGACTGCTTTGGTAATCTAGGCTTCTAAAGGAAAGCTGATAAAATTGAAAGGAAAAAAGCAGTAGCTATATATTTCCAGCCTTTTATAATCTTATTATTATTTTGGATTAATCCAATTAATTATACGATATACTGAGTGAGTTGTGATATTATTATTCTTTTAGATTAATAGGATAGAATTGCATTACTCAGTATTTGTTCTTTTAGATATGTGACAACAAATACTGAGTGAGTTGTGATCTTATTATTATTATGGATTGATAGGATAGAATTGCATCACTCAGTATTTGTTCAGATAGATATGTGACAACAAATACTGAGTGAGTTGTGATCTTATTAATATTTTGGATTGATAGGATAGAATTCCATCACTCATTATTTGTTCTTATAGATATGTGACACCAAATACAGAGTGAGTTGTGATCTTATTATTATTATGGATTGATAGGATAGAATTCCATCACTCAGTATTTGTTCATTTAGATTTGTGACACCAAATACTGAGTGAGTTGTGATTTTATTATTATTATGGATTGATGCAATAGAATTGCATCACTCAGTATTTCTTCAGATAGATATGTGACAACAAATACTGAGTGAGTTGTGATCTTGTTATTATTATGGATTGATAGGATAGAATTGCATCACTCAGTATTTGTTCATTTAGATATGTGACACCAAATACTGAGTGAGTTGTGATCTTATTATTATTATGGATTGATAGGATAGAATTTCATCACTCAGTATTTGTTCATTTAGATGTGTGACAACAAATACTGAGTGAGTTGTGATCTTATTATTATTATGGATTGATAGGATAGAATTTCATCACTCAGTATTTGTTCATTTAGATGTGTGACAACAAATACTGAGTGAGTTGTGATCTTATTATTATTATGGATTGATAGGATAGAATTGCATCACTCAGTATTTGTTCTTTTAGATATGTGACAACAAATACTGAGTGAGTTGTGATCTTATTATTATTATGGATTGATAGGATAGAATTCCATCACTCAGTATTTGTTCATTTAGATTTGTGACACCAAATACTGAGTGAGTTGTGATTTTATTATTATTATTATGGATTGATACGATAGAATTGCATCACTCAGTATTTCTTCAGATAGATATGTGACAACAAATACTGAGTGAGTTGTGATCTTATTATTATTATTATGGATTGATAGGATAGAATTTCATCACTCAGTATTTGTTCATTTAGATGTGTGACAACAAATACTGAGTGAGTTGTGATCTTATTAATATTTTGGATTGATAGGATAGAATTGCATCACTCAGTATTTGTTCAGATAGATATGTGACACCAAATACTGAGTGAGTTGTGATCTTATTATTATTATGGATTGATAGGATAGAATTGCATCACTCAGTATTTCTTCAGATAGATATGTGACAACAAATACTGAGTGAGTTGTGATCTTATTATTATTATGGATTGATAGGATAGAATTGCATCACTCAGTATTTGTTCATTTAGATGTGTGACAACAAATACTGAGTGAGTTGTGATCTTATTATTATTATGGATTGATAGGATAGAATTGCATCACTCAGTATTTGTTCATTTAGATATGTGACACCAAATACTGAGTGAGTTGTGATCTTATTATTATTATGGATTGATAGGATAGAATTGCATCACTCAGTATTTGTTCATTTAGATGTGTGACAACAAATACTGAGTGAGTTGTGATCTTATTAATATTTTGGATTGATAGGATAGAATTGCATCACTCAGTATTTGTTCAGATAGATATGTGACACCAAATACTGAGTGAGTTGTGATCTTATTATTATTATGGATTGATAGGATAGAATTGCATCACTCAGTATTTGTTCTTTTAGAAATGTGACAACAAATACTGAGTAAGTTGTGATCTTATTATTATTATGGATTCATAGGATAGAATTGCATCACTCAGTATTTGTTCATTTAGATGTGTGACAACAAACACTGAGTGAGTTGTGATCTTATTATTATTATGGATTGATAGGATAGAATTGCATCACTCAGTATTTCTTCAGATAGATATGTGACAACAAACACTGAGTGAGTTGCGATCTTATTATTATTATGGATTGATAGGATAGAATTGCATCACTCAGTATTTGTTCATTTAGATGTGTGACAACAAATACTGAGTGAGTTGTGATCTTATTATTATTATGGATTGATAGGATAGAATTGCATCACTCAGTATTTGTTCATTTAGATATGTGACACCAAATACTGAGTGAGTTGTGATCTTATTATTATTTTGCTTATCGAAATTTCTGTTTTTGTCAAACGAATTTTTTCTGGAGAAAGGACAGAGAACTTCTGGAAGCTCCTTTATTTTTTTGGAAATAAGTGGCCACTCTGGAGTAACTTAAATACGAGAAGATCAAATAGAATGTAAATTATTAAATGTAGGTTTAGAACTTTCACGTTTTATTATCCATATTTTGCAGGTCTGCTTATGCATTTTTTTTTTCATTTTTTAGTGTACCCTCCAAATGTTTTAACCGTTCATATGGAAATTGGTAGAACCGTTGGAAATTGTTAAAAATATGTCGCCATTGTTACGTCAGCGTGCAGCAAGATTAATTATACTTGAAAAGAATGGCGTCAAATACTATGACATATTGAAAACTGTTTTCAATAAACGAAGAAAGTGTCCAAATTGTTACATATTTTTTCCATAAAAACCTTCTTGCTTGTCAACTACAGTGTCCGACCAACAATACGTACGAAAACTCATTTGCAATCCTGTTTTTATGCAGCTACCTGTATTACAGGACGACAGATTTATGTAAATTGACAGGTAGACCTAATTGCAACGCACGACACGGTCTACAGACGGTATCCTACATTGGAGCAAATTTGTGGGATGTGCTTCCATTATAAAGGAAGCTGAAAGTTGAATTCATTTTCTTCACAGCCTGAAGTCTTATTATTTTTATTAGATCTATTTATTTTTATATCGTCAATTTAGCCAAGTGTAGTCATACTCTTCTATCAAATCCTATACATGACTTCATACAAGAGGTGACATTTCCATTTGTATCCTTTTAATTGACGTTAAATAAATTTATGTCTGTTAACTCTGTTATACCTGGGATTCTGTGACACAACTCGGTTGGCACAATTTGCAAGCGTAAATCCAGATGCGACAACGTCAAAAGTGTTGAGTCCTCAATGTATTCGTTTAGGAAGTTATAGAGAAAAAAATTGACGAGGATATTAATAGTTATTCCTTTCTAGGTAAAATATGAGGCTCAACGCCAAACCAAATAGCTGAATAACACAGCGCGTTTTCGACTTTTAATGTTTCTCAAGCGTCGCGTGTGTGGATTAAGCAAAACGAATTTTTTAAGGCTGAATCATCTTCCAGTGAACTGATGCGAAATTTCTAGGACGAGTATAAGGGCGATATTCAAGGGAAACCATCGATTTAAAAATCGGTTTTGTTAAAAAACTAGGTGGTACACTCACCTGCAATTGTAAAGTATAAGTGTTTTGATCTTAAGACTTCCTGTTTTACGGGATTTCCGAACTTAAATGGCAAAAATTTTTGACTTGTGGTGGGACAAGGTGTGTACGTCAGCAATATTTGAAGATGTCATCGCATAATTAGCGTAATATATTCCTCGATTCCATGCTATTAGCCTTTTCGGAATTAGCGCAGCTATACTTAATCTTTTTCGTAAGTGGTGCAAGTTTGACTTTGCCTAACTTACTGTTCTTGGTAGTGAAGCAAAAAGAAGATCTAAAAAGGAGTTTTGCGAGATTTATTGCTTATCTCGACAGGTTTTCGTCTACATTTGGGCACCAGTATTAAATTCTAGACCTAGTATCCTGTTATAATTCGCGAATTTCCGAAATACCTTGGATTTGGCATGTTTGGAACTTATATAATTTTGCTATAAAACAAGACTTGAGAGGCTTAAATGAGATGCTGATATATAAGAAAATCCCAAGGTAAACTGTAATTCTCTAAAAAGAGTCACTACATTTTAGCCTTTACATTTTTGCACTTTTTGTAGGCTTTGCTACCGAGAACGGTGGGTCATTGTCCTGCCTTGCTCCACTTTCGGGAAAATTAAATAAGGCCGTGCTATTCTTAAAACGCGTATTTCAGTTGAATGGAACCCGTATTTCAGTAGATGTTATACAATAATTTCTATTTAATGGTAGCATAATATCGTAATTAGCTCAATTCCAGGCTATTTCGGTGAGACATTTTAGAATCTATTAAATGCTAAAGTAACGTATTATCGCGACGATATCGATTAAGGACTATTCCAGTTGACGCAAAGTATTTAATTCTTTCAGTAAAGTCTTAATAATTGAACTCTATCCTCGCAGTTATACTTATAGGACGCAACTACTTTCAGAAGACATCGACCGATAATTCAAATATTTTTTTGCCGCGGTCAAAAAAAGACGTTTACGTTCACTCAACTTAAGACTTAAATGAACGGCTTGTTTTGGTTATCGTTACATGTTATGTCATCCTATGTTAGATTTTCTACGGGCTAAAGATTAGTCTCCTTACTAAAACCCGTACTCTGTCTGTCTGAACGTGAGTCGAAAGTCATGTCTGAGGCGATATATTTTTCACTATAAGAGAGCGAATTTCGCTCCCGTGAGTACTGATCGAAGTTTCCACAACGTGTGCTCTCTCTTGAAGAAGATATTCCCTTCTTTTCCAATAAAGTAGTCAGTTTATATTTATTACTTTCTTCCACGTCCTTGTTTTTTAATCCCTAGCTTGTTTTATCTCCATTTTGCAGGCGCCATCTTGCACAGCATTAAACACAAGAGTTGGTTGTTTTGTTTTAGTTTTGGTTGCTTTGACAATGTTTTCAAAATCGAACGATTTGGAAACATTTGAATGTTCGAATTCTAGTTAAAAAGACTTATAGAGAAAATTTCCTCCGATAGACGGACAAATTGTTCTACCAACCGAGATGTTCGAGTTTTCGAGTACTCGAGTTATACTGATTATATTATTGCCCTGTTAAATCTATTCAGGTCAAGGGAACATTAAAACGGGTAACTCAATGCCGTGGAACCTCCGATAGCTATCTCTTTATCTCTTATACTAATACGGAGCTTTTGTTTGTCTGTCTGTCTGTGACTTTTACAAAGGCGATATTTTTTAATTTTGAAAAAAGGACGAAATGATGTTTTTAGAAAAGCAGGAAGCAGGTGGTACGGCAAGCATATGGTATAACACGCCCGTTATTAATAGCACTATCTCAAAATGATTCTAATTTTTTGATATATCAGTGTTTTCATTCATGGTACTGTGTAAATACTTCAGAACCATTACACATTTTGCTAATAACACCCATTTACGCCACAGTGCCCTAATATTACCCCTAGTTACGCTCCACATTTCTTTTCGAATTTTCCCCCGTTATTGCTGTTTTTAAAGTATTTAATATTTTCCATTGTGTGCGTTCTTGTCAAAATTCATTTAGAATGAGAAAATTAGTGCTATGGGAGATTTTGCGTTTATAACACAAAATAAGCAATAAGATAAAAACTATATCATGAATTTTTCTGTCCAAAATTGAGTGTACGTTTTTGAAGGACTGGTAGGTAGACTTTTGTTACTAAATTCAGTCTAGATTTTCTTACAATTTTTTCTTGACTAAAGAATTTACTCACGTGCTAATGGTGTGATATGTTTTTGCGTGATAGATATATTGATACATTAGTATTAAACACTTAATAAAATGCTTACGCCAACTTTGAAAAACCTCGCTTGTTTGTCGATTTTTTCCAGAAGACTTCTTCCAGAACGAGGGTACGTGTCTTTTTGTTACATACCGTAGATGTTCGAATAAGCGACCCCTCCCTAAAAACGCCCCTACTCGAATAAGCGCCCCCAGGCGGTTATTTGAGTATGAAATTAGGAACAAAAGAGGGCGCTTATTTTAAATTTTTATTAATTTATAAAATAGAAAATAGCATTTATAAGTACACAGCTCTCTTTTTTTATCTCTATTTGATAGTCAAAATTCATCTCAAATGGTTACGTTTTTCCTTTTTTTTTGAGTTTATTGTTATGAATGATTTCTTTGTTTTCTGTCATAACACTGTACATGGCTGGCACAACAAGTCCAACCTCCCTATTTCTCTTTCTTTGGCCACACCAAGAAATTGGACATTCTAAATAATTGGAATGTGTCCGAAAAGTCCCCCTTCGGTGTTACAAATTCTGATATAGAAGAGGCTGGAAAAGAGATATTTGTTTTAGCAAAAACATTTAAACAATAAAATTTCAATTTTTTAAATAAGCGCCCCCTTATTCGAATAACCGCTACTTTCGAATAAGCGCCCTTAAAATCTTAAAAAATCATTTACGCTATTTTAATCTTGTGTTTTTTAAGGCAAACATTTTAATTGTTGTATATCTTTTTTGTTCTTGGGTGAGAAATTATGCAATTAGGCCATGGAGGGATACACTGTTTTCAGACGGAAGTGGATTTGTCCATTATCAAATCGATACTCCGTTTTATAAATTCATAATGACGTAATTGCCGTCTCACGGAAACGAGGCAGCCGTTGCTCCAGTTCTTCATAAATAAAAAAATCGCTATGGCGGACAGTGTATCGAAAAAAGGTAAACATAAAAAACCAAGTCTTGGAAAGCAGTGCCTGCCTGGGGATGTGATAGTAGAGGTTTAGTTGAATTCGAGGGTGAACGTATCACAAGTGCTTTGAGTTTCTTCCAGTTTCCGAAAGATCCCAGTCTTAGAAAAGTGTGGTGTAATCGTATAAAAAGAGTTGATGGAAAAAACAACTTTAGAGTTACTAATTATACTGTTTTGTGCGAGAAACATTTTGAGAAATCTGATATAATTCGTCCTCCTGGTGGCACATTAAGGAAATTAAAAAAAGGAGCAAAACCTATGCTGTTTGAAGCCATGGTAGAACAGCAGGGAAGTAAACGGAAACCTCCTGTCAACAGACCCTCTCCCCGCAAAAAATTTAGAAACACAGTGTCAGATTATGAACCTCCGACAGAGTCATTTATGATAGATATGCCAGATGTTAGTTGTGATATGTCAAGCCAAACAGAAGAAAGTTTTTTTGACTCACAAAGCAAAATCGAAGCATTGCAGAAGGAAAATGAACAACTTAAAAATGATTTGTTGCACAGAACTGTAACTACAAAATGTAAATTTGTTGAACATGTTATCTTATATTTATCTTATTTATCTTATATCTAACCACTACACTGGTTTACCAAATGTTAAAGTTTTCAAAGGCATACTAATATTTTTGAACACTGGTGACAATGGAGAAAATGTGGTATTATACAACAACCAACAGGTCAAAGGTGATTCACAGAGAGGGAGACCCCGAATCTTATCCCCTTTAGAAAGTTTTTTGTTGACCCTGGTACGCATTAGAAGAAACTTCGATATTTTTCATTTATCTTATATCTTTCAAGTTTCTGAAGCTACAGTCACCAATACAGTGTTGACTTGGATAAATTATATGTACGTTAAATTTGGATCAATATGCATATGGCCTACCCGACAGCAGGTAAAAGATGTAATGCCAAAATCAATGATGGAAAAATTTCCAAATGTACGGTGCATTATAGACTGTGTCGAATTCAAAATTGCAGTGCCTGCTTTACTTGTTGTCCATAAATTGATGTATTCAGATTACAAAAGTCACACTACAGTAAAAGTTCTGGTTGGAATTGCACCAGGGGGTGGCTTCACTTTTATATCCTCAGCCTTCCCTGGGAGCATATCTGATAAAAATATAGTAGTGAAAAGTGGAATATTATACCCAGAACTCTGGGAGCCTGGTGATGCGATCATGACAGATCGAGGTTTTTTGATAGCAGAATATGTGAATCCAATCGGTGTGGAGCTGATAATACCATGTTTTTTGAGAGGACGAGATCAGTTCAGTGAAAGCGAAGTTATTCAAAGTCAACAAATTGCCGCTGAAAGAATACATGTCGAAAGAATGATACAGAGATTGAAAACTTTTCACATATTTGATCGAGTTATTCCTGTTAACATGCTAGGTTTTCTTAACCAGATCATCACTGTTTGTGCAATGTTAGCAAATTTTCAGGAACCAATTTTAAAGGTATAGAATGTTTAGAAAAAGAAAATCTTTACAATTATATGCATAAAAATATCTAAAAAGTTTTTTACTGCTACACACACATTATGAGATATACCTCAAGGAGATGATTTTTTCTATAGCTTATTTTTGTGGTAATGTTGCAAACTCGTAAAAATCAATCCTTGCAAAAAATATCACTTTGAAGTATATTTCATATTTTACAAGGTTATGATATGTTTCAAGTACTTATTTATATTTATATATAAAGTATATAAAAATATCTAGATAGGTTCATTCCTCTAATTCCACAATTTCGGGTAACATGTACGTAAAATAAAATTTCGAGATTCGGTGCTGCAATGTATCCCAATATTCTGTGTCAAAGGGAACTCTGTCAATGGTTAATCCTTTCGATGTATAAAATACGAAGTCACACCATGTGCGTGTTGTTATAGCAAGTTGCATTTGTACTTGGTCATAATACGTGTGGTTTTTATTTATAGTAATTTGATTTTGACAATGTTATGGGCTAATGTCTTCGAAGATTTTCCAGTTTTACCCAATTTGTTACATAAAGATGCTGTAAATCTGTTCTTGCGGTATAAAAACCAGTTCGGATCATCAGCTTGATTTCTTGTACTCGTTTCAATCAAGTTAACATCTTCGGAGTGGGATTTTAAATTTTCTAAAATATTGTTTTTCTTTATTTCAACAATATAAATATCCTTAGTAAAAGTGTCTATAACATTTTCCAATGATTGGAATGGAAATTGTGGATATCTTTGATACAATGGGTACTCTTTTCCATCTGATCTGTCAATGCTACAGTATACTGTAAAATCAGGTGGCATAACTGAACACTGATATGAGAGGTACGAACCTGATGGTAAAGTTCCAAATTGTGTCTGTCTGTGATGAACTGGATTGGGATTAAGTAATTTGGTTGCACATATATTTGTTGGTGTTTTATGTTCCATATGTCTTATGGGAAAATTGATATCATCTTTTAAAGTGTTTTTAACTATTCGAGGTTCGTAAAGAGATGAAACAATACCCTTTTTGTCTTGAACATTGTCAGTTTTTTTAGTTTTTTTCGATGGAGGAGACTTGATCATCATTTCCATGATAGGAACCTTTTCTATTCTACCTCTGGACTGCGGAACATTCCACACGCAGGGCTTTGAAGTACATGCTTTAGTTGCCGGTACCATAGATAGGCCATCTACTACCCACTTTGCTAAAAGTTTCATCATAGCATATGCATGAGAACATGTCCCACAACGTCCAGCTGGACACTGACAGTTCGCAAACTCAATATTGGAGGTTTTTTTCTCTATGGCTAAAAAAACCCATCTATTTGCTTTTTTCAAACTAGCTGCAGCTACACCCTTCAAATAAAATATTGTTTCATCTTCTTTAACATATATTGTATCAGTATCTAAGAACTTCTCTTCGATGAATTGTTCGCCACGTATAAAATGTTTCTTTATTTTTGTTGAATTTTTACAAAATGTTTCATTGACATGTTCATGATAATTTTGAATATGT
This sequence comes from Hydractinia symbiolongicarpus, assembly GCF_029227915.1. Lineage (NCBI taxonomy): Eukaryota > Metazoa > Cnidaria > Hydrozoa > Anthoathecata > Hydractiniidae > Hydractinia > Hydractinia symbiolongicarpus. Next base: position 1,729,718 of record NC_079888.1, on the reverse strand, counting down.
TCAACTGTAAAATTTGGCATTCCTTTCAAGTATTTCGACCAACCTGTTAAATCAATTGGTTTTGACATATCAGCTTTGAGTTTCAAAGGAAATGATGGAAGCATTCCCTCTTTCCACAGCGGTTTCAAAATAACTCCCATTTTTTCTGCTTTTTTACGTAGCCAGATTTTATCAGGTGTAGGATCTACAATTTTGGCTTCAGTTTTATTTTCGAAATAGCTCATAACACGAACTTGAGCTTCTTTCAAAGTTGTAATACCTTGAAGTGTGTCTTCTCGGAATACCAGCCATCTTTTTAAATGTTCGACTTTGTAATTTGAAAGTTTTTCAAAATCTATATGAATATGTGGGTCACTAATGTCATCTTCTGTTAATATGATACTTTCATGAGCTAAATAAAATCAAGAGAAAACTAAGTAGAGGATAAACTATTATATATATTATGGTGTGCTGTGGTAGTTTTTAAATTTTGTACAAAATTTGATGTATATTAATCACCTATCTGCTGACAAAATATATAATATCAGTGTGCACAGTTTGTTGAATCTCCCCTTTCTCGTATACTTTTTCTTCAAATAGTTCGTTGAAGTCTATCATTAACTATCATTAAAGTCTATCAAAACTATCATTTCATGGTCTCCGTCATTGTTTTCCATTATAATAAACTGTTCTTGAGTTTTTACACAAACTACTGAGTCTGTGTAGAGAGTTGTTGCTATTAAAATAGCAGTTTTATTGAAGTTTTAAGTTTTAAAAGTAATAAAGTTTGATAGTACGTCTTCTCTCTTGAAGAAAATTCGTAAAATGGTAATTAGCAATGTTTATCCTAAAATACGTGCATACAATTATGGAGGTAATCAAATAGTCATCACAAAATACGGAAAATTACGGGAAATTATTATTGAGATAATTAATTCTCCATTATTCGTTGCGCGTGATTTTTCAATGTCCCCGTATCGTAAGAGATAATAAAATATAAAAGATTTGGAGCAACGGCTGCCTCTTTTTCATGATGAGGCTGAATATTGCGCAATAATTTTAAAAAGGAGTATTCTCTCATAGGTATGATTGAATAATGAAATACTTCTTATTAAATTAAAGTCAGGCGTCATTTACAAATATAAGTGCAGTGTCTGCACCGCCACTTATATAGGTGAGACGTCGCGTCATCGTAACAACTGGGATTTGCTAGAGATTAAAGAGAGTTTGTTCATAATGCAGGATAGTCCCCAGTTTAATAACAACATTAGATCTACTCCATTGTATTTATACAATTAGTATTTAATCTGTAACTATGGTTACTGTTAAACTTGTATATACTTAGGAGAACTTTGTACTTCGTCGCAAATAATGTAGTTTTTTTGTTCACTGCGATGCGATTCATATAAAGAATATTTTTTACATCATATGAAGTATTTATGTATTATGCTGAACAGTTCTTTTTTCTCGATTGTTAGTGTACGTTAGCCCTAATTCATTTGGATTTTTTTATCAAACTATCTCCAGAGGAAACTAATGATAGTGTAATACGAATGTGATCAAATTTAGTGAAATGATTAAAATTTATAGGAGCAACAAAATCGCGTCAAACGCTTATGTTACTTTATCTATGACATCATCAAGATTCCGAAAAATAACGAGAATATATGTGTTAACTTAAGTCCTAGAGTTCTGAATCGAAATTTCGAGTTCTAGTTAAACATTCAACTGAGACGAACAAAAGTTATACGATTTTTTATTTTACAAGGATTCCCAAAGAAGTATATCAATAGTTCTAAATAATGGCTAATAAATCAAGGGCAGGAAGGCCTGGGAACTAATCAATTCACAGCATCTTGTTTAATAAGATTTTAGTAAAACTCAGGTAGCTTACTTTATCAATCCATGGTAGCAAGAAAGGTAACATAGGACGGGGAATGTGCCACCTCCTTCGTTGATAAAGGATTAAGTGAGTTACATAAATTATTTGCGTGATCTATTAAGTTAAATCCACGTAAAAAATGAAAAAACTAGAGCCTAAAATGAAAATGAACGAAATCAAAAAAAATAAATAAAAAAATAGGGATCCTGTTAGTAATATTTAGTAAGGTAAGGGAGAGAAAAAATACTTTTTTTATTAAACTAACCTACAGAAAAATAATATTTCGCATATATGATCCATGAAACACGCAAATGTTTCAAAAATCCGCAGTTTTTTCATCTCCGAGGGCACGACGGATTCCGCCTCTCCTGCTGGTTTATTCTTAATCACTTCTTTTTGCTAGGCTACAAGGTTATGATACCTTTGAGTTGTTATATTTATCTATTTACCACCTGCATACCAAAATTTTAGGTGCCATACCTTTTAGAGCTTTAGATATTAGTTATTACTTGAACCCACCCCTTAAATTTCTATTAAATACTTATAAACTGGAACTGACAAGTCGCAACACAATTGTATTCCATTAAGGGGAATTATTCTTTAACGTTTGGACACGTGATTAATCCGATTTTCCGATTACTTCAGATTTCACCTGAAATTTGAAACAGAGTATTATAATTTGTTCTAAAAGTAAAGTAATTGCATTTAAGCAGATAGTGGTATTTTTGACAAGTTTCAAGCTTCTGGTGATGTCACAGAAAAAGTGCTGACAAAAGCAAGAAATTATTGCTGCCATTTTGATTCTTTTATGACGTGCTATGTTTCAGTGTGCCAAGTTGATCTAATTTAGTTAAGCCTATAAAAAGTTTTGGAGGGGGTGGAATCCACCCCGCCCCTCCCCTTTCATATATACAAAAAAACCTGGAGCGAATAGGGTTAAGTAATTGTAAGTTGTAGTCACTGTTTATTGTAAGAAGTAATGCCAGTACCGTAGGAGCAACAATATCATTATCATCACTTATAGGACATGGTGTATTTTCATGTCAAACGTACAGAAAAGAAGATGCCCTCCTGACATACCGCAGTGCTTTATTAAGTGCAACTGAGGCAAATGAAAGGGCAATGGCATACGCAGACGACGTTGGCAGTTATTTGTTTTACTTCAAGAACGGTAATAAAGAAAAGCGCATAGACGGTCCTGGATCGGACTGTGTTGCCAGATTTGTGAATGACTCGCCATCGCAATACGCAAATTGTAAAATGATGCTGAAATTGAGCGACAACAGACCACATCTTTGCCTGATTGCCGTTAAAGATATATCACTGAATACAGAACTGAGGTACGACTAAGGTGAACTGAAAAAGTTTCTGCCATGGAGAAATAACAACAAATATGAAAAGCCATTTAAATTAGTCATGCTAAAAATGAAAACTTCTGAAGAACCGTTTAAAGCTAAAACAACAAAACTGTTACTGCTGGAGAAGTATTGAAAGATGTATTGAATTCAGAAGGTTCTTACAGAGAAGAAGATACAATCCGATCTACGGCTGGGAAAGAAATATTTAAAGTAAATCCCTCTGTTTCTCCTGTTGCCAAAAAAAAGCTCTTTAGGTCCATCGATAGTTCTACTGAGATGCTTCAAGAACCGCACTTGAAAATAGAAGACAAGTCCAAAGCATATCGACCGCAGGTGTATCGTAACTTTGCCATTCCAGATTTTAACTTTGACGATGAGAGTAAAGCAGTTATTTTCCATGCAAAAGGAGAAGAAAGAGGAATTTCAAATATGCTGTGACCCTATGCCTAAGAAGTATTGTAAAATTTGCGACCAATCTTATTCAGATCATGAAAAACATCTACAAACTGAAATAAAGATAACAAAAGTAAAAATTTTCATGTAAAAAAAATTTGCCCGATTGATAATTGTCTGCACGTAAGAACAAATATGTCTGAACTTTTATCAACAAAACATAAAATCCCTAGAGGTCCGCTCTACTACGACTTGTTGAAGAGTGCTGTTAGATATAACATGGAAATAATGCCAGAAAACCTCTTGGAATCTCCAAGAAAGTTAATAATGGCGCACAAAGAACAGAGCTTTGCGGTATCACACACTGTTACAACGTCATTATATAGACCTGCAAACTTGACCTATCATACTGTCGCCAAGCAAGACAACCAAAAACCAGAAATTCTGAAGAAAGATATAGAAAATCCTTCCTCACAAAACACAATGGTAGATAAGAATTTGGAAACAACTGGATTTTCCCAGCTGCGCTTACGGAACATCGTCTCATCACACACTGTTACAGCACCATTAAATAGATCTGCGAATTCAACAACTAATACTGGTAATACTGATGTAGAACAAGTCGTCAAACAGCAAACCAGAAATCTCTAAAAAACATATAGAAAAATCATCTGCTAAAAACATAACGATAAGTTTGAACACAGAAACAACTGGACTTTCATATTTGCAATTACGACGCATGAGGATCAACCCCGGTAAAAAGAAGGACTCCAGAAATGAAGAAGGTATATTTTCACAGAGTTCACCCGATAGTTATGAGAGTTCAGGTAAGGAATGCACATCCAGCGAAAGTGAAGAAGAATACCATTGGTAGATTGATGAAAATACCGATTGGAGGCTTGCAATGAGTCTGGGACCAAGTGTAAAAAAATTATTAGACAGATTTTTCAACTACATGATTGGTCCTGACAGAAACCGAAAGGAGCGTTCAATATCCGTTATCTTTGGTGACGTGCGGCGAATTTTTGTTGCCGTTGGAGTGAAAGATGACTTAGATATCGTTTTTAGAAACGGATTTCCGTGATCTGTATATCGTCAAACATCGCGGTGCCAAAGGAACTATCCCCTCAAGTATCAATTAATATCTGTACTCGCCGATAGACTTCTGCGAATTTTTACTTGCAGAAGACCTAGTCATGGCGAATGTAAAGAGGAGAGACATGCACACATTAATTGAAAAAAATAAACATTGGAGGAAACATTATAAAAAGCAGGAAAATATTTTAAAACATAAAAGTATGTTGATAATTTTAAGATGCTTGTTGATGAAGAACAGGTAAAACGCTATAATAATAGTGAAAATGCTGTTGCGGTCTTTGAAACATTATGAAACACCGGGAGTATTGCCTCATCAGGGGTCACTTGAACACAAAGATCCACTTTACAAGTGCACCACCCTCAGGCGTAACGTCAAACATGACAATCGCAGAATTCAAAAGTTCAGAGTTGCAAGAAGATGGGAAATGGCTCATAGAAGTGTGGGATCATAGGACAGTTGAGCACTACAGTCCGGCTAAGGTGATTTTAACAACAGAGAACTACGAACTGTTGAAGATCTACGTCATTAGAGCAAGGCCTCAAACATCCCCAAAATTTGAGAATGTTTTTGTGACTTGGTCAGGACAAAAATATAACTCTGGTGACGTAAGTAAAAGATTGCATTTAGCATGGAAGAAAGCAGGAAACTATGAGAGCAAAGAGGCACCAAAAAATCTAACTGCGAACATCATAAGGAAATCCACAAGCACCGGATTAAAATAAAAGCAAATTTACCGCTGAAGTTGCCAACCTGATGGCGCATAGTAAGAGTACGGCGGAAGATCATTATTACATAAGAAATATGAGAAAGTCAGCCAGTGTTGGGACGAATGTGGTTACAGATCTATTCTACGGAAGTGATTACCATGACAAAAACCGACCAATAGCTACTACACCTGATAAAACAGCAACTCCGCAATCAGTATGCACCCCTACTTCGCAAAGCAAACGGAAGTTATGGTCTGAAAAAGAAGTGAGTGAAATAGAAACCGCTTTTAAAATTGAGGAAATTAGTTATGGTTTTGTTAAGTAGAAATGTGAGACAATTAGTTCAATAGATGCTTCACCGAGACAAGTATATGTCAAACTCAGAGTGATGAACAAAGTGAAAAGGTCTCCGTATTAGCGTCGTTGCTTGTTTTCAGAAAGTGACTTAGATGTGTTGGTATCTCGAGGAAAGAAATTAATCAAGGGCGGAAAGCTTACTGAAGATAGAGTGGACGAATGTTTTGACGGTACAGGACTTCTAGAAAAGTATTCTTTCAGCTAAATCCGAACTAGATTGTCCTACGAAAGAACAAGAAAGAATAAAAAATCTAAAAGAAAGGTAAGTTGATCGACGATTGTCTTTTTTATTAGTCTATAGTGTATTACAGTGGCGAATTTGATTGGATACTTCCATACCCATTGTCATGAAATTGCGATTTGTTTTGATCCTTACAACAGATTGGGGTTACCTGTCTAAGTTGTGCTCATATAAAATATACTGTTGGATCACAATTTTTTTTTTCAGTGCCAGGAGATGTGACAAGCCTACTACTTTGCGTTCAGCTTCATAATGGCCGACAGATATTGAGAAAAAAGAACTGAGTTACGAATATCTTCTTGTTATTTATTAACCATGACTTTTAAGTTAACTTTTGTTTAGAGAATACTAATGACAGTAAGTCAAATATCGGTTACATGTAGATAATTCTTATTGATTTAAATTATCTTTTCATGTCTATTGTACTTTGAAAAACACTTTCCTTCAAAACTTTTTGCCAGAAATGTCCTTAAAGAACTTTCGACTATTATTATCCGTACGCTTAGAATTTTTTTAAATTATCGTCAAAATATGATTGTGACTTCTTTAATGCTACGGCACTAATTCCATTGAGGTAGCATCGAAAAAAAGTTACCGGGCGTCTCTATTTTATCATATTATTAACGAAAAGCTAAATTTTGCTGTTGTAACGAATAATATTTTAAAGACGTCATACAATCCCCAGCAGTAAAAAGATCTCTTGTATTTCGGAAAAGAATACGCGTAGGCTGTATGGGGGTAAATGTCAATTGTGGCGTCACTGTTTTCTAGCACTGGTTCACATTTTGCATACTTAGAATGGCGTCATTAAATTTTGATCCGTAAGTTTGTTCACATATCGGCATTTGTGTTATTTTATTTTGTTTTTTAATGGTTTTCTCATTTTTCCATTTTGAGATGAGACTGTATGAGTCGTACCATATACACAATTACCTGTTTACTACACCTGTACTTTTGACAATTTTCTTATTTTGTATTCATTCTTACATTATGTTCTAGAAGATAAAGAAATGCGAATTTTTTTTTCTCTCTGCGACAAAAAGGTATATTCTTGCGAATTTGTAATCATTACTCTAAGCGGGCAAGCAATAACTTTAAAGTCGGTAGGCTGCAGAATTAGATTTTTCTCACGAGCATAGGTCATGTTAAGAGCGCTGCATTCACCACTCGCGCTTTTTGCGATGCTTTCATTACCGAACAATCTTTAACATAACCCGCAAAGGTACAAAATTAGAAGAAAAATGGCTGTGCTAACTTCATCCGAATTTCTCAACCTTTTGAGTTTTTCTTGTAAAGATATAATCGCAGATCCTAATGCCTGTGTGGACCGTAACTCTTCGAATAAACACCTGGGGTTTTTAATAAATTTTCGATTTATATAGGGGTCGTATTAGAAGGGGGCGTTTATAAAAAAAGGCGCTCAATAAATGTTTGTATTTTTTTCTTTTCTTTTGCCGATGGAATACATATATTTTCACATAATATCTACATCATTATCAATATCGTCATCGCCAATTATATTAAGATCGTTCAACGTCGATCATATCTTCTTCCCATACTTCATATAGTATAGGTATTTATCTTATCGGTGAAACTTCCGTTTCGAGAAAAAGTACTCTGAAGGGGGGAGTTTATTAGAAGATTATTGAAAGAGGAGGCGCTTAATTAAGTGTGGGGCGCCTAAAAGGAGAAAGCGATTAACCAAAGCATAACTAATTCTCTTTGAAAGTAATACCCTGTCGCCGGCAGGTTTCTCAGGAATAAAACGAATATCGCCGGGTGTCTGCGAAAGACGCCGGCATCTTCTTTTTTACTTAATGCTTTTCTAAATATACCGCCTGAACTTCGGATTAAATCATGGGTAATAATTAAAAATCAGTTTTCATATGGTAAATCTGATTACACGGTAGTAACTTTAGAAGTTGCTCAACCTCGTCCCGAAAGCAACTTGTATATTTTCTGACATCGGGACGGCGATACGAACTTTTCTCATCCTGATATAAATAAAGTAAAAACAGGCGTTTGGAACGCGATTGGAAGGGGCTAACTTTGGTACCATCAACCTCGTCCCGAGGGCTCTTTTTCAATTATTAGTAATGGGATGGTCCTGGGGACATAGCTGTGGTGCCACTTTAGTATACCAATAACAAAGTGGCAATAATTTCACCTGTACGCCTCTAATTTTTAACCTTAACTACTCGCTATATTGGTTGGCACCAATACCTTTTATTTGATATAGTATCAATACAAATCCGTGGTCGAGTCAACAGTTATTACGAAATTGTCAATTATTATGAAGTTGTCAACCATTATGAGGCCGGTTGCCGTTGGGCGAGTCGCTCATAAGTTGACAAAAAATTGATAACAATTTGGAAAATTATTATCAATTATTATCAATTATTAACAAAAAGGAAAACACACCAAAAACCAAATAACGCAGCTTCAAATAAAAGAGATTTTTATTCGAATAATCGGTATTTATACTAATCTTGTCCAAATACTGACAAAAACACATTTCTAATAAGTATATGAAATCCTACGGTATCAAAGAAAAATGATGCAAATCTATCCGATTATTATAATAATAATAATAATAATAATAATAATAATAATAATAATAATAATAATAATAATAATAATAATAATAATAATAATAATAATAATAATAATAATAATAATAATAATAATAATAATAATAATAATAATAATAATAATAATAATAATAATAATAAGAATATGCTTTTTCATTTTCGGATAGATTTGCATCACTTTTCGGATAGATTTGCATCGTTCGGATAGACTTGCATCGGTACCGGATAGATTTGCATCGCTATCGGATAGATTTGCATCGCTATCGGATAGATTTGCATCGCTATCGGATAGATTTGCATCATTTCCGGCTGCCGTAGAGTTTTTTACATTTCTAAAATGGCACCTTGAGGCGGACGACGAGCAAGAGCAGCATTGCACTGCTACTACTGTATATAGCTATATAAATTGTTACTGCTTATTTATTTTAGTAAGTAGTACACGAAGGTCATTAGCTGATGTGGACTTTTATATTATTTAGCTAAGTCATACATATATTTGTTTCTGTTCACTGTCAAGTCTTTTCACCTAGCTAGCTAGAGCTAGCTTATATAGCTATATTCTTTTAATCTTGTGACTACCCACAAGTTTCTTTATCTCGTTGGTAAATGGAAGCAATTTATATTTATGTTATGTTATCCAGCTAGCTGAGCTGTGCCTCTGGCTTTCAGTTCTAGCTTCTGGATGAGTTTAGCTAGGAATTGGAAGTGGGTAGGCTAAATGCTTTGAGAAATATATAGCTAGCTAGCAATATGGCTAAAAAATGATACTCCAGTACTAACTAGAGCTAGCTATAGAGTTATTCTGTGACAATATAATGATGACTGAAACATTGTTGTCTGCGTATGGATTAAAATGCATACATTTTGTTGAGCATACAATTTTTCATAAAATGTACTTTATCAGTGTATAGACTTATTCTTTCATGTTACCAGTAGAAACCATCATAAGTGGGTCATGTGTACACAAGTTACAGTACTGCTTAAATGTATCTTAACATGTACACAAATTTTACAACCTTGCATAACAACCTCAAATCTACATATAGAACCTTAACATATCTTTTTTTTACACATCAACTTAAGGATACTGTAAGGGTAGCTATAAATATAATTTTCTCACAAAAAAATGTGTGAATCTCACTTTGAACATTCTATCACGGTGTGGATATTATTATCTAAACAAGCTAAATTATTCAGCATATATACTTTTTAAACTTTTTTCAAGATGGGTAGATTTAATATCGCAAAAAAACCTTTTTCTTGATCCGTTTTGTTCTAGCGTGTTCTAGAGTCATATTTTTTTTATTCTGTTTAATTTTAATTTTTTTCGAAAGTTTGTTTGTTTTTTTATACCAACTGACATTCAGCACAACAGATTTTTCTTTTAACAGGGTATAAATACTTAATGAGTTGTAGGTAGTTCGCTTAACAACTTCTGCACATCTTTTAACAGGCTATTGTTGCAAAGGTTGCACAAGGAATTTTATATGTTTGACTTAGAATGTCAAAAACTCCCCTCCATGGTGGAGAAAATCAACAAAACTTTGCACATGAGCTACCTGCTACAAATGACTTTGTCACATTTTATGTATATTTTGATTATTTAAAGAAAAAGTGAGGTTAAAACACAAAAGAGCGAGCAAAAATTTATTTTTTCGCATATTTTTAAATAAAAAACGAACGACACGCTTTTTCGAAAAAATGTGACAAAGTGTTGTTGCTATGGTAATGCTATAGTGATTGATAAATATGACGCAGAGAAAAAATGAGCGGAGGGAAGTTTTGGACGTTTTAGTGAGAAACAAAGATGTGAATTTGTTTTTCAACCTTCAGAAGACACTAGATAGTTAGTATTACGATTCATAATTAAAGCATTTACTTTTGTAAATGGAAGACTTCTTTTTTTTGTGATTCATATTTTTCTCCAAAATATTGTGACGTTTATATATTTACCATGAAACACTTTACCTCAGCCTGTTATAATCTTATTATTATTTTGGATTAATCCAATTATTTACACAATATACTGAGTCAATTGTGATATTATAATTCTTTTAGATTGATAGGATAGAATTGCATCGCTCAGTATTTGTTCTTATATAGATGTGTGACACAAAATACTGAGTCAGTTGTGATCTTTTCAATATATTGGATTGATAGGATAGAATTGCTTGTTCTTATATAGATATGTGACACAAAATACTGAGTGAGTTGTGATCTTTTCAATATATTGGATTGATAGGATAGAATTGCATCACTCAGTGTTTGTTCTTATATAGATGTGTGACACGAAATACTGAGTGGGTTGTGATCTTTTCAATATATTGGATTGATAGGATAGAATTGCATCACTCAGTTTTTGTTCTTATAGTTGTGTGACACAAAATACTAAATGAGTTGTGATCTTATTAATATTTTGGATTGATAGGATAGGATTGCATCTCTCAGTATTTGTTCTTATATAGATGTGTGACACAAAATACTGAGTGAGATGTGATCTTATTAATATTTTGGATTGATAGGATAGAATTGCATCTCTCAGTATTTATTCTTATAGATGTGTGACACAAAATACTGAGTGAGTTGTGATCTTATTAATATTTTGGATTGATAGGATAGAATTGCATCACTCAGTATTTGTTCTTATAGATGTGTGATACAAAATACTGAGTGAGTTGTGATCTTATTAATATTTTGGATTGATAGGATATAATTGCATCACTCAGTATTTGTTCTTATAGATGTGTGACACAAAATACTGAGTGAGTTGTGATCTTATTAATATTTTGGATTGATAGGATATAATTGCATCACTCAGTACTTGTTCTTATAGATGTGTGACACAAAATACTGAGTGAGTTGTGATCTTATTAATATTTCGGATTGATAGGATAGAATTGCATCACTCAGTATTTGTTCTTATAGATGTGTGACAAAAAATACTGAGTGAGTTGTGATCTTATTAATATTTCGGATTGATAGGATAGAATTGCATCTCTCAGTATTTGTTCTTATATAGATCTGTGACACAAAATACTGAGTGAGTTGTGATCTTATTAATATTTTGGATTGATAGGATAGAATTGCATCTCTCAGTATTTATTCTTATAGATGTGTGACACAAAATACTGAGTGAGTTGTGATCTTATTATTATTTTGGATTGATAGGATAGAATTGCATCTCTCAGTCTTTATTCTTATAGATGTGTGACACAAAATACTGAGTGAGTTGTGATCTTATTAATATTTTGGATTGATAGGATAGAATTGCTTCACTCAGTATTTGTTCTTATAGATGTGTGATACAAAATACTGAGTGAGTTGTGATCTTATTAATATTTTGGATTGATAGGATATAATTGCATCACTCAGTATTTGTTCTTATAGATGTGTGACACAAAATACTGAGTGAGTTGTGATCTTATTAATATTTTGGATTGATAGGATAGAATTGCATCACTCAGTATTTGTTCTTATAGATGTGTGATACAAAATACTTAGTGAGTTGTGATCTTATTAATATTTTGGATTGATAGGATAGAATTGCATCACTCAGTATTTGTTCTTATAGATGTGTGATACAAAATACTGAGTCAGTTGTGATCTTATTAATATTTTGGATTGATAGGATATAATTGCATCACTCAGTATTTGTTCTTATAGATGTGTGAGACAAAATACTGAGTCAGTTGTGATCTTATTAATATTTTGGATTGATAGGATATAATTGCATCGCTCAGTATTTGTTCTTATAGATGTGTGACACAAAATACTGAGTGAGTTGTGATCTTATTAATATTTTGGATTGATAGGATAGAATAGCATCACTCAGTATTTGTTCTTATAGATGTTCTTATAGATTATAGATGTTGTGATCTTATTATCTATTTGTGTATTTTAATCATGGTATTGTTTTATCTGCATTTTTTTATAGGACTGTTATCCTGATTTATATATTTTGTTGAACACATGACAATTCGGCTAATGGCTTATCATTGTAGTAAAGTGAGACGTAGATATGCGTAGGTATTCTCAATTTCTTTTCATATTTTTTTAATGGATAATTTTTGAATAGCCAAAGTCCCCCATGCGCTTATCTCTTATAAAGGGTGACCTCCACTCCTAGAAACTTCTGGGAATGGAATGTTGTCCTTGAAAAGCTACTGAAGTGTTTAAAAAAAAGAAACAAATCCTGAAAATTATGTTTTCAGTGTACTTTTTCGTTTGGGTTCGATATTTTTTTAAATCACAGGTGATAAGAACCATTACGGATTTTTGCTTATTGAAATTTCTGTTTTTATCAAACGAAATTTTTCTGGTGAAAGGACAGAGAACTTCGGGAAGTTCCTTTAATATTTTTTTTGGAAATAAGTGGCCACTCTGGAATAACTTAAATACGAGAAGATCAAATAGAATGTAAATTGTTGAATGTAGGTTTAAAACTTTTACGTTTTATTATCCATATTTTGCTGGTCTGCTAATGCATTTATTTTTTCATTTTTTAGTGTACCCTCCAAATGTTTTAACCGTTCAATTGGAAATTGGTAGAACCGTTGGAAATTGTTAAAAATATGTCGCCATTGTTACGTCAGCGTGCAGCAAGATTAATTATACTTGAAAAGAATGGCGTCAAATACTATGACATATTGAAAACTGTTTACAATAAACGAAGAAAATGTCCAAATTGTTACATATTTTTTCCATAATAACCTTCTTGCTTATCAACTACCATGTCAGACCAACAATGCGTACGAACACTCATTTGCAATCCTGTTTTTATGTAGCTACTTGTTTTTTAGGACGACAGCTTTATGTAAATGGACAGGTAGGCCTAATTGCAACGCACGACATGGTCTACAGACGGTATCCTACATTGGAGCAAATTTGTTGCTAAAAGTCTGAACTCATTTTCTTCACTGCCTAAAGTCTTATTATTTTTATTATTTTTATTAGATTCATTTATTTTTATATCGTCAATTTAGCCAATTGTAGTCGTACCCTTTTATCAAATCCTATACAGGACTTTATACGAGAGGCGACATTTCCATTTGTATCCTTTTAATTGACGTTAAATAAATTTATGTCTGTTAACTCTGTTATACCTGGGATCCTGTGACCCAACTCGGTTGGCTCAATTTGCAAGCGTAACTCCAGATCGCGACAATGTCAAATGTATTGAGTCCTCAATGTATTCGTTTAGGAAGTTATAGAGAAAAAAATTGACGAGGATATTAATAGTTATTCCTTTTGAGGCAAAATATGAGGCTCAACGCCAAACCAAATAGCTGAATAACACGGCGCGTTTTCGACTTTTAATGTTTCTCAAGCGTCGCGTGTGTGGATTGAGCAAAACGGATAAGGCTGAATCATCTTCCAGGGAACTGATGCAAAATTTCTAGGACGAGTATAAGGGCGAAATTCAAGGGAAAACATCGATTTGAAAATCGGTTCTGCCTAAAAACTAGGTGGTACACTCACCTGCAATTGTAAAGTATAGGTGTTTTGATCGTAAGATTTCCTGTTTTACGGGATTTCCGAACTTAAATGGCCAAAATTTTTGACTTGTGGTTCGACAAAGGGTGTACGCCAGCAATATTTCAAGGTGTCATGGCATAATTAGCGTAATATATTAAGAGCCTCGACTCCATGCTATTAGCCTTTTCGGAATTAGCGCAGCTATACTTAATCTTTTTCGTAAGTGGTGCAAGTTGGACTTTGCCTAACTTACCGTTCTTGGTAGTAAAGCATAATAGAAGATCCAAAAAGGGATTTATTGCTTTTCTGGACAGGTTTTCGTCTACATTTGGGCACCAGTGTTAAATTCTAGACCTAGTATCTTGTTATAATTCGCGAATTTCCGAAATACCTTGGATTTGGCATGTTTGGAACTTCTATAATTTTGCTAAAACAAGACTTGAGAGGCTTAAATGAGATGCTGATATATAAGAATAAAAAAAATACATTCCAAGGTAAACTGTAATTCTCTAAAAAGAGCCTCTACATTTTAGCACTTTTAGTAGGCTTTGCTACCGAGAACGGTGGGTAATCGTCTGCCTTGCTCCACTTGCGGGAAAATTAAATAAGGCTGTGTTAATTCTGAAAAAGCGTATTTCAGTTGAATGGAACCCGTAGCGGAATATAGCAACAACCTCGTTATCATGCTATTTCAGTAGATGTTGTATAATAAATTCTAAATAATGGTAGCATAATATCGTAATGACCTCGATTCCAGGCTATTTCGGTGAGACATCTTAGAATCTATTAAATGCTTAAGTAACGTACTATCGCGACGATATCGATTAAGGACTATTCCTGTAGACGCAAGTATTAAATTCCTTCAGTAAAGTCTTAATAATTGAATTCTATCCTCGCAGTAATACTTAAAGGACGCAACTACTTTCAGAAGACATCGACCGATAATTCAAATAGGTTTTTTTCGCGGTCATAAATAGATGTTTACGTTCACTCAACTTAGGACTCAAACGAACGGCTTGTTTTGGTTATCGTTTACAATACGCCCAGAGTTCTTCTGAACTTCGATGCGTAATGAACCTTCTATGTTAGATTTTCTACGGGCTAAAGATTAGTCTCCTTACTAAAACCCGTACTCTGCATGTCTGTTTGCGAGTCGAAAGTCATGTCTGAGGCGATATATAGAGGTGCGCGAACCCGTGGATTGATCAACAGGCTACCGAATAAGTCTCTATTATAATAGCCGTGTTCCGTCTGTCTGTCTCTGCGCGAATGCCCCGCTGAGTTAGAAAATGATGTTACGGAAACACGAATACCAAATGCGATATATTTTTATCCACTTTGTTGCGACGGGTTAATATAAAGGACGGGCGATTCCGTGGATTTTTCCACGGGCAACGACTAGTCTATTTAATAATAGCCTTATTCTGTTTGTTCAAAATGGCTGTGCGCAGCTTCATTCCTGGTCCCCCGCAGAGTTGATTTTTCACGGAACTTCGTAACCCTTACTTCGTGGTAACAAGCAAACAATGAGGCAAGAAACACCGATGCGGGAAATATGTACGACCGGCAAATTGTCGTAGATTGTTGCATGGGCTACCCACTAATCTCTATGTTAGTATTCCATTGTCTGTCTCTTAAAAATGGCAGTTTCATTTCTGACCCCGCAAAGTAATTTCATTAATTCATTGTAAAAGGCGAGACCTTAAAAAAAATACCTATCGAGTGTTCCAGTTTTTGAAGACATATGACTTTGGAAGCTTTTTACTTTTTTTGTTATTTTCTATGGAAAAGTCCGGTACAAAGCTTTGTTTAAGTTTTTCAACCGGCTTCTGGGCTAAGAAGCTTCCCATTTTCAATATAAGAGAGCGAATTTCGCTCCCGTGTGTACTGATCGAAGTTTCCACAACGTGTGCTTTCTCTTGAAGAAGATATTCCCTTCTTTTCCAATAAAGTAGTCAGTTTATATTTATTACTTTCTTCCACGTCCTTGTTTTTTAATCCCTGGCTTGTTTAATCTCCATTTTGCAGGCGCCATCTTGCACAGCATTAAACACAAGAGTTGTTTGTTTTGTTTTAGTTTTGGTTGCTTTGACAATGTTTTCAAAATCGAACGATTTGGAAACATTTGAATGTTCGAATACTAGTTAAAAAGACTTATAGAGAGAAATTCCTCCGATAGACTGACAAATTTGTTCTACCAACCGAGATGTCCGAGTTTTCGAGTACTCGAGTACTCGAGTTATACTGATTATATTATTGCCCTGTTAACTCTATTCAGGCCAAGGGAACATTAGAATGGTTAACTCAATGCCCTGAAACCTCTGATAGCTGGGGTTTTTTAATCTCTTATACTAATACGAAGCTTCTGTCTGTCTGTCTGTGACTTTTACAAAGGCGATATTTTTTAATTTGGAATAAAAGGACGAAACGATGTTTTTAGAAAAGCAGGAAGCAGGTGGTACGGCAAGCATACGGTATAACACGCCCGTTATTAATAGCACTATCTCAAATTTTTTCTAATTTCTTGATAAATCAGTGCTTTCATTCATGGTACTGTGTAAATTGTTCAGAAACATTACACATTTTGCTAATAACACTCATTTACGTCACAGGGCCTTAATATTACCCCTAGTTACGCCCCACAAATTTCGAATTTTCCCCCGTTTTTGCTGTTTTTAAAGTATTTAATATTTTCCAGTTTGTGCGTTCTTGTAAAAATTCATTTGGAATGAAAACATTAGTGCTATGGGAGATTTTGCGTTTATAACACAAAATAAGCAAACACAAAAACTATATCATGAATTTTTCCGTCGAAAATTGAGTGTACGTTTTTGAAGGACTGGTAGACTTTTGTTACTGAATTTAATCGAGATTTTCTTATAATTTTATCTTGACTGAAGAATTTACTCACGTGCTAACGGTGTGATATGTTTTTGTGTGATAGATATAGTGATACATTAGTATTAAACACTTAATAAAATATTTACGCCAACTTTGAAAAACCTCGCTTGTTTGTCGATTTTTTATGTATTCTTTTTAGGCTTGCAACTTGTTCAGCAAATACAAAATTATGACTTCTTCCAGAACGAGGGTATGTGTCGTTTTTTTTACTTACCGTAGATGTTCGAATAAGCGACTCCTCCCTGAAAACGAAAATTTTAAATAAGCGCCCCTACTCGAATAAGCGCCCCCGGGCGGTTATTTGAGTATGAAATTAGGAACAAAAGAACGCGCTTATTTTAAATTTTTATTAGTTTATAAAATAGAAAATAGCATTTATAAGTACACAGTTCTCTTTTTTATCTCTATTTCATTGTCAAAATTCATCTCAAAATGGTTACGTTTTTCCTTTTTTTTTTGACTTTATTGTTTTGAATGATTTCTTTGTTTTCTGTCATAACACTGTACATGGCTGGCACAACAAGTCCAACCTCTCCATTTCTCCCTCTTTAACCACACCAAGAAATTGGACATTCTAAATTGATAATTGGAACGTGTCCGAAAAGTCCCCCATCTTCCCCTTCGGTGTGACAAATTCTGATATAGAGAAGAAAGAGGAATTTCAAATAAATGCTGCGACCCTGTCCCTAAGAAGTATTGTGAAATTTGCGACCAATCTTATTCAGATCTTGAAAAACATCTACAAACTGAGAAACATGTGAGTCAAACTCAAAATCCTGAAACGTATACAATCTTAGATGAATTATCAAATCAAATAAATTCAGAGTCAGAAGAAAGATTCAAAGTTTGACAGGAAATTGGTAAAAGAAATTGTGTGCAGCGCATTAATCAATGGATTAATGAATGGAAAGACAGAATCCAGGAGACATAAATCATATTGCAAAGGAGGGAAAGAGAGACGATTCCTGGATTATACAGATATTGTTCAGTTCCTTAATAGCAACATCGTAGAAGTCATTAACGAAAAAATAGCTTGCTGAAACATCCTTTCAAAAGCACCTTGGGATTATCGTTATAAGGTAACTCTTTCTGAATTGGTATTCAGAATGTTTTCAAAAGCATTAAATGTCTCTAAGGATAAATCAGAAATCATATTCAAGAGGTTCTCTTCCTTACTTAGTAAAGAAAAAGAAGAAGGAGAATCAACTCTAAACGCAGTAACCTTCAAGGAAATGGTTCAAATAGGAATGTCAAACTGGCAAAAACAAATTGAAAGTATTCTGAAAGAAGTTGAGTCAATAAAGTTATGTACTAACGCCACTAAAAAAATAGAGAACAAGAACGCTCTTAATAAAGACATAGAAATTGTGGAGATGACACTAGCGGACATCATCGATCATATTGTTGCAGAAGAGAAAGAACATCATTCTACAGGGAGTGTGGATTTTTCGGTTATACGAAGTAATGGAGGAAAACAAGTTGAAAGTACAGTGAAAGAAATTGATTTAAAAAACTCCTTGGCACCTTCTGTGAAAATTCTTCTGACTGCAAAGAAGGAGAACAAGGACGCTCTTAGTAGCAACCTAACTATTGCAGAAAAGACGCTTACGGACATCATCGATCATATTCTTGGGGAAGAGGAAAAAAGAGATGTGCCCAATGATCCGTCTATAGACAGTGTGGATAGGCGAAAGAAATCAACAATCAAAACAAACTCAAGGAAGTACTTGAAATGCCTAGTTTGTGACTAAGAGAGAACAAACATTTGTCGTCATCTGAGAGAAACGCACGGCTGGTCTCGTCAAAGTGCATCAGCTGCTACTTCTCATTTCGAGTTGAAGTTGTGTCGCAAAAAAAAAGAAAACAAAAGGAAAAATTATCATGTAAAAAAATTTTGCCCGATTGATAATTGTCTGCGAGTAAATATGTCTGAGCACTTATCAACAAAACATAAAATCCCTAAAGGTCCTCTCTACTACGATTTGTTGAAGAGTGCTGTTAGATATAATATGGAAATAATGCCAGAAAACCTCTTGGAATCTCCAAGAAAGTTAATAATGGCGCACAAAGAACAGAGCTTTGCTGTATCACACACTGTTACAACGTCATTATATAGAATTGCAAACTTGACCAATGATACTGTCGCCAAGCAAGACAACCAAAAACCGAAAATTTCGAAAAAAGATATAGAAAATCCTTCCTCACAAAACACAATGGTAGATTAGAATTTGGAAACAACTGGATTTTCACAGCTGCGCTTACGGAACATCGTCTCATCACACACTGTTACAGCACCATTAAATAGATCTGCGAATTCAACAACTGATACTGGCAATACTGATGTAGAACAAGTCGTCAAACAGCACCACCAAAAACCGGAAATCTCTAAAAAACATATAGAAAAGTCATCTGCTCAAAACATAACGATAAGTTTGAACACAGAAACAACTGGACTTTCATATTTGCATTTACGACGCATGAGGAATAACTCCAGTAAAAAGGACTCCAGAAAAGAAGAAGGTATAGTTTCACAGAGTTCACCCAATAGTTATGAGAGTTCAGGTAAGGAATGCACATCCAGCGAAAGTGAAGAAAAATACGATAGGTAGATTGACGAAAATACCGATTGGAGCCTTGCAATGAGTCTGGCACCAAGTGTAAAAAAATTATTAGACAGATTTTTCAACTACATGATTGGTCCTGACAAAAACCGAAAGGAGCGTTCAATATCCGTTATCTTTGGTGACGTGCGGCGAACTTTTGTTGCCGTTGGAGTGAAAGATGACATAGATATCGTTTTTAGAAGCGGATTTCCGTGATCTGTATATCGTCAAACATTGCGGTGCCAAAGGAACTAAGCCCTCAAGTATCAATAAATATCTGTACTCGCTGATAGTCTTCTGCGAATATTTACGATGCTTGTTGATGATGAACAGGTAAAACGCTATAATAATAGTGAAAATGCTGCTGCGATCTTTGAAACATTATGAAACACCAGGAGTATTGCCTCATCAGGGATCACTTGTACACAAAGATCCACTTTACAATTGCACCACCCTCAGGCGTAACGTCAAACATGACAATCGCAGAATTCAAAAGTTCAGAGTTGCAAGAAGATGAGAAATGGCTCGTAGAAGTGTGGGATCATAAGACAGTTGAGCACTACAGTCCGGTTAAGGTGATTTTAACAACAGAGAACTACCAGTTTTTGAAGATCTACGTAATTGGAGCAAGACCTTAAACATCCCCAAAATTTGAGAATGTTTTTGTAACTTGGTCAGGACAGAAAATTAACTCTGGTGACGTAAGTAAAAGATTGCATTTAGCATGGAAGAAAGCAGGAAACTATGAGAGCAAAGAGGTACCAAAAAATCTAACTGCGAACATCATAAGGAAATCCACAAGCACCGGATTAAAATAAAAGCAAATTCACCGCTGAAGTTGACAACCTGATGTCGCATAGTAAGAGTACGGCGGAAGACCATTATTACATAAGAAATATGAGAAAGTCAGCCAGTGTTGGGACGAATGTGGTTACAGATCTATTCTACGGGAGTGATTACCATGACAAAAACCGACCAATAGCTACTACGTCTGATAAAACAGCAACTCCGCAATCAGTATGCACCCCTACTTCGCAAAACAAACGGAAGTTATGGTCTGAAAAAGAAGTGAGTGAAATAAAAACCGCTTTTAAAAATGAGGAAATTAGTTATGGTTTTGTTAAGAAGAAATGTGAGACACTTAGTTCAATAGATGCTTCACCGAGACAAGTATATGACAAACTCAGAGTGCTGAACAAAGTGAAAAGGTCTCCGTCTCAGCGTCGTTGCTTGTTTTCAGAAAGTGACTTAGATGTGTTGGTATCTCGAGGAAAGAAGTTAATAAAGGGCGGAAAGCTTACTGAAGATAGAGTGGACGAATGTTTTGAGGGCACAGGACTTCTAGAAAAGTATTCTTTCACCCAAATCCGAACTAGATTGTCCTACGAAAGAACAAAAAAAAGTAAGAAATCTAAAAGAAAGGTAAGTTGATCGACGTTTGTGTTTTCTGTTAGTCTACAGTGTATTACAGTGGCGAATTTGATTGGATACTTCCATACCCATTGTCATGAAATTGCGATTTGTTTTGATCCTTACAACAGATTGGGGTTACCTGTCTAAGTTGTGCTCATATAAAATATACTGTTGGATCACAATTTTTTTTCAGTGCCAAGAGATGTGACAAGCCTACTACTTTGCCTTCAGCTTCATAATGGCCGACAGATATTGAGAAAAAAGAACTGAGTTACGAATATCTTCTTGTTATTTATTAACCATGACTTTTAAGTTAACTTTTGTTTAGAAAGTACTAATGACATTAAGTCAAATATCGGTTACATGTAGATATTTTTTATTGATTTAAATTATCTTTTCATGTCTATATTGTACTTTGAAAAACACTTTCTTGCAAAATCATTTCATAACTCAACTTTCGAAACCTGGAAAATGTTTCTTGCCAGAAATGTCCTTAAGGAACTTTCGACTATTATTATCCGTACGCTTAATTTTTTTTTAAAATATCGTCAAAGTTTGATTGTGACTTCTTTAATGCTACGGCACTAATTCCATTGAGGTATCATCGAAAAAAAGTTACCGGGCGCCACTTTTTTATCATATGATTAACGAAAAGCTAAATTTTGTTGTTGTAGCGGATCATAATTTAAAGACGTCATACAATCCCCAGCAGTAAAAAGATCTCTTGTATTTCGGGAAAGAATACGCGTAGGCTGTATGGGGGTAAATATCAATTGTGGCGTCACTGTTTTCTAGCACTGGTTCACAGTTTGCAGACTTCGGATGGCGTCATTAAATTTTGATCCATAAGTTTGTTCACATATCGGCATTTGTGTTATTTTATTTTGTTTTTTAATGTTTTTCTCATTTTCCTATTTTGAGATGAGACTGTATGAGATTTGTACGATTACCTGTTCACTACACCTGTACTTTTGACAATTTTCTTATTTAGTTTTTATTCATTGTTACATTAAGTTCTGGAAGATAAAAAAAGCGAATTTTTTTGACTCTCTGCGACAAAAAAAGTAGATTCTTGCGAATTTTTAACCATTACTCTAAGCAGGCAAGCAATAACTTTAAAGTCGGGAGGCTGCAGAATTAGATTTTTCTCACGAGCATAGGTCATGTTAAGAGCGTTGCATTCACCCACTTTCGCTTGTTACGATGCTTGCATTACCGAACAATCTTTAACATGACCCGCGAAGGTATAAAATTAGAAGAAAAATGGCTGTGCTAATTTCATCCGAATTTCTCAACCTTTTGAGTTTTTCTTGTAAAGATATAATCGCAGATCCTAATGCCCGTGTGGACCGTAACTCTTCCAATAAACACCCGGGTTTTTTAATAAATTTTCGATTTTTATAGGGGTCTTATTAGAAGGGGCGTATATAAGAGAAGGCGTTCAATAAATGTTTGTATTTTTTTCTTTTCTTTTGCCGATGGAATACATATATTTTCACATAATATCTGCATCATTATCAATATCGTCATCGCCAATTAAATTAAGAGCGTTCAACGTCGGCATATCTTCTTTCCATACTTCATATAGTATAGGTATTTATCTTATCGGTGAAACTTCCGTTTCGAAAAAAGGCCCTCTGAAGGGGGGAGTTTATTAGAAGATCATTGAAAGAGGAGGTGTTTAATCAAGTGTGGGGCGCCTAAAAGAAGAAAGGTATTAACCAAAGCATAACTTATTCTCTTTGAAAGTAATACCCTGTCGCCGGCAGGTTTCTCAGGAATAAAACGAATATTGCCGGGTGTCTGTAAAAGCCGCCGGCATCTTCTTTTTAACTAATGCTTTTCAAAATATATCGCCTGAACTCCGGAGTAAATCATGGGTAATAATTAAAAATCAGTTTTCATATGGTAAATCTGATTACACGGTAGTAACTTTAGAAGTTGCTCAACCTCATCCCCAAAGCATCTTGTATATTTTCTGACATTGGGACGGCGATACGAACTTTTTCCCATCCTGATACAAATAAAGAAAAAATGTTTGAAATGTGATTGGAAGAGGCTAACTTTGGTACCATCAACCTCGTCCCCAGGACTCTTTTTCAATTATTAGTAATGGGATGGCCCTGGGGACATGGCTGTGGTGCCACTTTAGTATACCAATAATAAAGTGGCAATAAATTCACATGTACGCCTGTAATTTTTAACCTTAACTACTCGCTATATTTGAATTGGTTGGCACCAATACCTTTTATTTGATATGGTATCAATGCAAATCCGTGGTCGAGTCAACAGTTGTTGCGAAATTGTCAATTATTATGAAGTTGTCAAACATTATGAGGCCGGTTGCCGTTGGGCGAGTCGCTCATAAGTTTACAAATAATTGATAACAATTTGGATAATTATTATCAATTATTATCAATTATTATCAATTATTACCAAAAAGGAAAAAACACCAAAAGCCAAGTAACACAGCTCCAAATAAAAGAGATTTTTATTCGAATAATCAGTATTTATCCTAATCTTGTCCAAATAATGACAAAAAAACATTTCTTATAAGTATATGAAATCCTACGGTAGCAAAGAAAAATGATGCAAATCTATCCGAATATTCATATTATAATAATAATAATAATAAGAATAATAATAATAATAATAATAATAATAATAATAATAATAATAATAATAATAATAATAATAATAATAATAATAATAATAATATAATAATATAATGATATAATGATAATGATAATAATAATAGTAACTATATTCATGGACTGTTTTGTTACATGTCGGCAGGGCTGATTTGTTACATCCGGGCGGGATTGCTACATAAATAGGGCTGTTTTGTCACATCGGGTGTTTTGTTACTGGAGATCGGGCGGTATTGTTACCATTCGGGCTGTTTTGTTACCGTGCATAATTTCAAGATGGCAGCGTGATTGGCGGCAGCGATACTCCAACAGTAGTTTAGCAAATCTTTTTTGTTAAGTTTGGGGGTTGTACTGTATTGTAAACAAAACTCTCTCTACAATAAGTTGTTCAAAGTTTATGCTGGCTAGCTAACTGTGTTTTGCCTTGGTTTATATCGCCTGTTTTCATTTAGCTGGCTAGCTAGCTATCTCAATGAAAGTATTTTATGTTTGTTTTACTATTATTAAAAAACGTTGTGGAATAGGTGAAATAGCTAGCTAACTTACCCAGTTACAAAAGCTATAGCTAGCTCGTTAGTTGTAAAAGCTAGCTAGCTGGTTCTTGTAGCTAATTGTAGTGTTTAAAATCATCAGAAGACCAGCAGTGTTCAATTTCCCTTGGCTGGCTGGTCATATATATTGCGGCGCCAAGCCTTTATCAGTCTTAGGGTTAAAAAAATTTAAAAAATGTTACTGCTTTTATGACTTGTCTGAAAGTTTGTTACATGTAACTAGGGTATTTAGCTAGAGGGTCCCCATTCCCTTGGAGGTTCATCTGGGGGAGCTATGGTAACTTTCAATAACCAACATATATAATAGCTGCATTACAAAATTGAACCTGCGTCTCCTGCACAAAGTATGGGAGTTATGTGACCTCCCAAAAATGTGTCGAGTGTGTTAAAAGTAATCTTGGAAAAAGTATCTGCTATATATATAGCATTCTACAAGAGCTAGTCTTTTTGACTGTAATATGGACATATTGGATACAATATATTTATTAACTCTAAGGAACTTTACTGTTATTTTGCTTTCCAAATATTTACTGCATTTTTTTCTTATAGAAGAACTTGTGTGTACCATTACATTTAAAAGATATAGAGAATCAGGTAGACGTCATTATTTCTTGTATTGTACAAAAGTAAAAAGTAAAAAATTTAAAGATCCAGAGAAGCAAATATTCTCACCAGGATTCTATAATTTCAATTCAAGTTATTAATTGATGTCATATTTTCTTGCACACAAGGCAGTTGTTTGGATTTTTGTGATCACAAATAAGAAATGTAGTGTTTGTATTCTTGAGCTGTGATTTAAAAGAAGCTTCATTGTGAATTCATGTTTTCTATATTTGCACAAACAAAGTCATTTTTTTTCTTGCCTACTGCATGTTAAACTCGCATATTATCAATGCTCAAGAAAATTAGTGTGTTCAAGGTTCTGCTTCTGTTCTTTCTTCCACTACAAGTTATCAATAGAATTTCTCTTCCTGAGGTTTTGAGTACCATATACATCTTTAAAAGAAGAAACATATTTTATTTCAGGGTAATCAAAAGCTGCAGCACAGTTCCAAGGTAATGTAGCTACTGTAACATGAAGTTTTTTGAGAGTCATTTTCTACTTTGGTGTTCAGTTGCATTTCTTGGCAATTCCACTTTTTCACACTTCCTGTTGATTTTAAATTTTTGTCACTAGGTTTTAAAATTAATTGCACCTGTTAACATGGCATCTGTTTCTTGTGGTAACGTTGGCAAAGTAAGTTATAGTTCACTTCCTAAACTTTTGTTTTAAGTTTTAATTTTTAAGTTGATTGAATTTAGATGTCTAAATTCGTACCAACAGTAGGTACCGCATAATACTAGATCTTCTAAGCAATGTTCTATAAAAATGCTTTATTCAACAATGGTTCTGTTTGTTAGAGTGATTATGTGATGGATATCATAATATACGAAATATAGTCTTTCTCAGATTGGTTAAATGCGAGTAGTTAGATTAGTTAACATGAACTAAAATAATAAATTTAAACGTTAAAGTAATTTTTATCCTTATATATCATAACATTAGAAAAAGAATTTTATCTTCTTTCAATTATTTTTTTTATTTAGTAGGTATCCTTAAAGCTAGTTGAGTTTTTTAAAACTTTTAGTCCTTTAATCAGTAGCATCTAAAATAGTATCTTTTGACGAAATACCTGGGTTTTTTAAAAAGTAGATATAGTAGCGGAAAAAGCAGTATTGATTAAGACTACAGTATTACAGATTCATAAAGGAGGAAAAAGGAACTCCAACTAGTGAAATCAATGAAGATTAACAAAGACAAAGTGAATCATGTCAGAAGATGCATAAAAGGAAGCCTGTTACTGATACTAAGAAGGTGTGTTTGTCACCAGAAAAGATGTATCACAGCAAGTTTGAAAAAAGTGTTCATCATGCTTTGACATTCTGGAATCAGTTTTGCCTAAGGCTAGTTGTAAACAAACACCGGTAATGATTATAGCTAGGCCTGTAACGAAAAGACGTTGACTGTGCACTGAATTAGTTGCTGACAGGGAAGATTACGCATATGATACTGAATGTGAAGAAAATGGTGATGCACATCTAAGAAGTGGCGAGAGTAAAAAGCAGAAAGAAAGTGTGGTAAAACGTTTGTAGAGAACTTGGAAGTCTCTAAGCCTCCCAGTAAAGAAAGTAATGCGGGGCAGGGAAATGGCATGCGGTGAGCTATCAAGGCAAGCTCGAAGAAGTTTTATATATCACAAAGCTAATAAAACAATATCTTGTGAAAGAGAATGGGTCCGAATCCTCCTGATAAGTTGCCTGATGCCTGAACTTGGATCTGGTAGAGTTAGTACTGCTTTGTAATAAAAATTTGTACAGAAAAATTTTAAACCAACTTTAGAAAAGTCTTAAATTTGAGTACCGCAGAACACCAGAGGTTTTATTTCTTCAAAAAATTTTCTCTTTTATATCAGGACTGCAGACTTATATTCAAATCAACAAAAATAAAAAGATATATAGATATATATATATTTTTAAAAAATCAACTATATGAAAAATTAACTTTACTTATACCTTTATCATAAAAAATCGGGAGTATATCTCTCTAATTTTATTCTTCACATAGAAATTCTTTATAATTAATAATTCTAGCGAGAATAATTTGGAAGATATGCTTTAAGGGTATAAAGCAGACCAATGTGTCTGTTTAAGCTGCGGGCCAGCTATGTCTATCTATATCGTTACGTACTTGTATGTTAGACGCTTTTTAACTTGCATACATTACACGCTCTTTAGAAAAATAGTGCAGATGATCTTAGTCAACCACCCAGAAAGGTATGTTCAGTACTTCAGTGTACATTTTATTATTTATATGGTGTTAGCAGATTTATTAGTGATGTTTATCTTTTATTCTTAGCTAAAAAAGATCTCCCATGCAAGTATTCTGAAACTGAAGGTATGTATTATATCACTGAATTTCATTTCCTAATAATAAACTAGTAGCAAGCGCTGTTTTATGTTGCATATTTCCTGAGATGATAATATATAAAACTAGCATTCTTATTTATTAAATTTTTGTACGATTGCTTTATTAATAACTAAAACTTTTGCTTGTTATTTCAATTTATCAATGATTTCATTGTAGGAAGGGCAAAAAACTGTAATTGAGGTAGAAGGTGAGCACACTTACAATGAGAAGTATAACCTTTCATCAATAAACGTATATTGTGACACAATTATTTTTATAGTATTAAAAGAGCCTTACATGATTATCAAAGATCGTGAAAAGTAAGTAGCTCTCTCCTTTCTTGTGTAGTTTTAACGTGTTCAGTAAATAAAAATAATAATGATTTGGCTTTATTACAACCTGAATCTCATGATTAAATTTGAATTGTTACCGTGAACGTATTGTTAATATGCCTGTTTCTTTATTATGTTTTTAGTTTGTTCAGGCCATTAATATATACGAAGATCCCTAATCTTCATTTTGAAAAGGTTTGTCTGTTTGAAATTGACAAGGAAATCACAAGACATGACTCGTGTGATACAAGGCATCTTAACAGTTCACATCTAAATTAGTATGGTGCTCTTTTTTATTTCTAGGGTCACTTTTTTAAAGTAAGAGTCTTCGTGTTTTAATTTTATGCTAACTACAACTTCTTAACTGTTTCTGGAAAAGTATTACTTGGTGCTTTGCAGCTAGTGGTATGACAAATCAACAACGTAGAAAATGCCTAGATGTATTTTCTACAATTCCTGCATTACACGTTGTTTTATGAAAGATAACCGTATTTTGACCTGAGCCTCAATTTTCTTTGCAAAATGACTGAATATAGGGTGAAATTTTCTTATTTTTTTCTTAATTTTTATTCCTCTTTGTTTTCTTTATAAATAACTACGATATTTTATCGACATTTGAACTAACATTTTTATTGAAGAAAAAGACCTCTTTTGTTATTTCGGGATAAAACTTTGTTAGTAATTGATTCCACTATTTTGAATACATTTTGCCTCCAGAGATCCATGAATGCTGTATAGTTAATTTACTGAAAAAAAAGAAACTTGATTGTGTTCTTCTGAAATTACGGTAATTTTGGTAACTGTAAATCTAAATATCAAGGTCTTTAAAAATTGAATCTTGACAAGCTGAAACTGGGGATTTTCCTAAAATGTTTTTACGATTTCAAGGTTTTTGAGCGTCATCTAATAATCTACGCATTTGTAAAAGAAAGCGCAAAAGTATTCGTTTTATCATAACTCCAACAACGCCTCTTAAGAACCCTTCTAATAATGTTCACGTAATAAATATGTTCTTCCTAGACCTCTAGATGTTGCCGATGATGGCTTTTGTGAATGTTGCAGGATACGTTACACATCACTACAACAGGTATATGCTATGACCCCTTTTTTTCTTGTGGATCAAATCTGTTTCTTGGATAGAAGAATTATATCGATGGAAAAAATAAAGTTGATAGTTTTTTGACAGAAAGACTCGTTTAGCTATTGTTATTGTTTTGATAGCACCTCGACAGTGATCGTCATAAAAGCTTCGTTACTAATAAAGAAAATTATGATAAAGTAGACCAGTTGATAGCTAAAGGAGTTAGTTTTGACGACTTTGTTGAAGCATGCAAGAAGAAAGCTGCTAAAAAGTATGTACTTAGAAATAATAGAAAATGTGATTTTAGAGAGGTATGTTATATTATTTTATATTTATATATATGTTATATTTATATATATGTTATATTTTTTGCATATTTATATATATGTTATATTTATATATATGTTATATTTTTTGCATCAGCATCATGTCAAGTACGTATCTGTTTTTAATAAAAATTTCTGGTGCTGTGTATAAAAGAAGATTGGTCCAAAATCCAGTTAATCTGCTAATGACAAGATGATCTCATCCTTGGACTAGCATTCAGATTCGCGTGCAAATTCACTATATCAAGTTGAGTAAAAAGAAAATCTGGGATGCTAGTTAGTAATAGAACGTTAACTTTTGAGTAAGCTGGTTTTAAATAGAAGCGTCTACACTCTGTCTATTTGTCACACTTTCTGAAGTTTACCCGCAAGCTCCTTCTTTAACAAAAATAGTCAAATATGTTTTCCATCCTGGAATTTGGCATTGGAAATCTGCGAGTGATGATGTGAATTAATCCCAACATCACTCGTGAATTCTCAAGGCGTTTTTATGTAGAAATGTACGATGAGCGATTTTTGTTAGACATGGTAGTACGTAGTTCATGGACAAATGGCATATGTTCGCAACACGAATTCTTTTTCACGCACAAGTAAGAGGACAGCCTTTTATAAGTGAAATTTTTAGTTTTTATAAGGTGAGGTTTTTCTTGCAAGCAACACTTTTCCCAATGGAATTTTTCTCATTATTAAGTGATCGATAAATATAACTTATAATTGGTAGTATTTATTAATATGGCTCTGAATTTGTAACAACCATATCAACACTGACATTGGTCAGCATAAAATAATCTTTTCCCTTATAAACAAAATACTCCCTAGATGTTTCTTCTGTAATATTGAATCCAGGCTAAATACAGTAAATATGGTACCAATAAAATTATATTCAACGCGAATTCACTCCCACTGAAAGCATACTGGTTATTGCTATTCCGCAAGTTTCTTTGCTGTGTTATCGTGATTGTGCGGGAATCAGTAGCAGGCTGTTAGTAGGCAGGCTTAAGTCTCGTTCGAAAGGTTCTACATACACGTTCGCTGCCACTCCGTATTGCATTGCATAGGAAAGAAGTCATTGCGATAAACATTATGTTGCGTCGAAAGTTTGCGTAAATGTAAAATTTCAAAAGCACCCAATAGACTTGTTTCGATGACATTGCCACTTTATCCGGACTATGTATTGTTTCCTGTTCCTAAGGTTTCGTTCTTGTTTTTCCGTTTTCAGCCCACCCATGTTTCTTAAACGTTTCTTAACGTTTTTCGTTTCTGAGCCTCGTATTACTCACATAAAAAAACGTATGTTTCTACATTTTTTATCAAAATTATGTTTAGAAACTTCTCTTAAAGATGCTCCACAATGTGATGCTACCGTGACAGGCGTCGAACCCTTCGAAGGTATTAACAATTCTTTGAATTTGGTTAAACTTGTTGTTTTTACACAAATTACATTTTTATCAAAATTATGTTTAGAAACACATGGTGTTGACTTCAGGAGCGAAACTGTAAAAAAATAGAAGTTTCTACAGAATGAACATATTTTACGAGTAATAAAAGAGTCGAAAATTAAGACTTACCTACAAATATCTCATTTTTATTATAGTAAATACAAACGGCAACAATTTACCTGTCCAGTGTGTAAGAAGGCAGTATATAATCTCCCGAGACATCTTCAGGGAAAAGATCACAAATGGACGGCCGAGTCTGCCAAGGCGGTAGTCAGCCATTTTTCTTTACGAAAAAAAAAGATCAAGAATACTGCTACTGAAAGTTCATCGAAGCAGGACTATCACACCCTTCGTATCTGTCCGTTGGAACAGCGTGTCGTCGTGAAAAGGTTAGACGACCACCTTTTAAATTTTCACAAGATGAAACGCGATACAAAATACTGCAGTTCACTCAAAAATGCATCAAAGCTTTCGAAGCCATTAAAATCTGATGTTGCTTTAGCTTCTCCTCGTAAACAAATATTGTCAATCAAACAAAAATTCATGTTAAAAAGTAATTTCGAAGAATAAAAAACAGAGCAGAATCAGATCATTGAAAAAAAAAAACTTGTACGGTAACGAATCCATCACCTCAACAATATGCTACTGATCAAGATCCTTTAACTCCGTTGAAAAATTACAAACCTGACAATACTGATGCTTCCGCGGTAAAGGTATACAGGATGATGCCTGAAGCATGCAAGAGTGAAGTGGCTTCTACTAATAGCGGAAGTGATTCGGAGTACTTACCGTCAAACGATGATGAAACGGAGCAAATTGTTTTGCCAAATGATGAAGTTGAATTATTTTTTGATCGCTTCCTTAGCTTTATTTGCGGCCCAGACGGAGGTCTTTTATAAATGTTGTAAACGAATTTATAAAATTATTGACGCGACATCCGTAGCGGATCTCTTAAATAAAGAAAAATTGAGGAATAAATATTTTATCTCTTTTCACTAGAAGACTTTTGTAATTTCGTGATTGTAGAGGATGTTGTTATCCCAGGTATAACAATTGAGAATATTCAACAAATGAAAGTTGTTTTCCGCTCCTGGCGAAAAAACTACAATAAAGGCGCGAGAGACCGTTATTGGGAGCATCAAGAGACAGATTTTCTAATGATAGTGACACCGCAACAAGTTCAAACATATCTTAAGAGCAAGGAAATATTTACGAAGTTAACTCAGGATGAAAATATGGTGCTTTCAAATACAGAGTATTGTGCGATTCGTGACCATTTACTCGCTCTAATTCATTCTAGTAATGGACATAGATCCAGTGTAAAAGCAAATTTGACAATCTCTGAGTTCGAACGAGCGGTGGAAATCGATTCAACGTATTAATAATGGTTCGCAAACATAAAACGTTTACATTTTCTGGTCCCGCAATCATATCTTTGGATCATGAACAGTACGCTTATCTTAAACTCTTTGTTACAAATCGCAAAGCTAATTTGATGAGTTCGATAATGTCTTCGTTTCCTGGTCGGGAAAACAAATAGCATCAGGTTCAATAAGTAATATATATAATTAATAGTCTGTGGGTTAAGTCCCGGATCCTTGATCTAGCAAAACAACCAAAAAATCTGTGTTGTAATGTGATCAGAAAAAGCACAAGCACGGGTTTAAGAGATGCAAGCTCTGGACATTACCAAGAAGCTGCGGATCTGATGGCTCATAGCCTTAAAACGGCCGAAACAACAAGCCGCAGTTACTGCGGAACGTGTTATAAGGCAACATTTCTTGGAAGACGGACCCACGAAATCAATTTTATCTACTCCTCCACGAAAAATGGCGGAAATAAATAAGCATGCATCGCCACGACATCAATGGAGAATAGAAGAGGTACAAACAATACAGGAAACGTTTAAAAAAGAAATTGAAAACAGGGATATATCGATGCTTAACATAAGAGATAAAAGACCTATGCTAAATGTACCTGTTGATATCTCTATCAAGCAAATCTATGATAAAGTCCGTAGCTTAATGCGATATACTCCTGTTAAGCGACCTTTAATTACTGTAAGTAGCGGATCTGCTTCTGTTTAAATCTGCAGTTTTTGATTCATTTTTTTCTAAGATGCTAGTTTTTTTAAGGTTTCGTTTCCTTACTTTTATGTTAAATGATCATATCTTTTCTGATTTTAATCGCGATTTCTGATTAATCCTGAAAAATTTTTTAACTGAGACAATATTTTTTGGTAAGCTGTAAATGCAACTTATGGGAGGTGTATAAAAAACGCATTTAGCACCGCTCATACATTGCATATTGTGCTATTCACATGGAAGGCAAATAAACTTGAGAATTAGCTTTAACCTGAGATTAACTAATTGACATTTTCACATTTTTCAGGAAACTGTAAGTACAGCAAGTAGTGTGCCACAGCAAAAATCTTTATTCAGAGTAAGTAGTAGGTTTAATTTTTTGGTACGCTCTCCAAAGATTATCACAGGTACAATGTGTATGATGTATTGCCCTGAATGTTCTTTGAAGAAATATCATTTAAAAATACTTTTTTTTTATTTTCTGTTATACTTGGGCAAGAGAAGAAGTTTTGGAAGGGGAAGATATACTAAACAAATTTACTTTTGTACAAATTCGTACTCGTTTGGACTACGAAAGAAAACAACTATGAACACAATGCGGAAAATATGTACGATATGCTGACAAAAATGTCCTACAATGCATGCTTTTATGAAGACATGTTTTTAGTTGAAAACATCATAAACATATAGCTATCTGCTTTAATAAAAATATGCTAAGGTAAAACTAACGCAGCAGTAAATTCTTTAGGTTCCCTGTGAAAATCTTGATAATGTTCTGACTGAAAAAATTTAGGTGGACAAGTGTGACCCACGCGAATTAAGGCTCCCTAGGCTGAGCATTTAGTAACGGTAGGTTGGTCATTGCTTGCAGTGTTGCACCGTGTCTATAATGTTTTCACAAGTCTATTACAAATAAAAGCACAGATTTTTGCTGCATGTCAGACCTTATACCCACCTTGTATTACACACCGGCTTGAGGGCCTTGCAAAGTTAAATCATGTCGTATTTTGGGAATGTCTTATAAAAAAATCAATTGATATTAAATATCTTGATATATTGAACAGCATGATAATAAATCATCTTTAAAAGAACATTTATTATCATTAGAGTGAAATCAGCTTCAGGTTTTACAAAATGGCCCAATGACGCTTAAAGCAACCATTAGAAAGCACCTGGAAATGTTGTCTGACCCTGTAGCCCATTTAAGTTTGAGTTCCTTTCGATGACTTTTCACTCCAGTCTTAGCGACTGTCTGAAATGTAAAGTCTGTCGCTGTGGACTAGGTTTTCAGTTTTTTTGTTTCGTTGTGTAAGTTCGTGAGGGTGAATGATATACGCTTCAATCAACTCCAAAGTTTTGTAAAATATTTACAGAAATCTGTATCACTGAGAGGTCAATAGTAAACGCTAGTTCTGAGCTGTGCCCGAAAAATCTCCTGTTTTCTAGAAATGAACGAAGTTGTTGCGAAGCAATTGAGCTTTGCGAGCGAAGCGAAATTGTGGAGCACGTTTGCTACGCGAAGTATACCAAGAGAATTATTGAGATTCTCAAAATTTTGATAGAAAAAAAATCATATAAAATCTGCTTAAGGAGATATGACTGATATTTTTTCACGGAAAGGTAGGTTATTTTTTTTTCTAATAGAACAAATAAGTTTGGACCAAGCAGCTCTTATAAATGTTAGCTAAAAATGCCAGTAAATAGGCTTTGTACCCCCTACCCCCCGTCTTTCTTACCCCCCCCCCGTTATTTCCCGTTTTTCCGTTTGCCGGAAGCGAAAGACTGGGAAGTACACTCAAGCAATCAGAAAACGGCTATCGGCTAAATTGAATTATCGTGTATTTTACAGACCTAACACAAATACATAGTTTATACCAAGTCCTGATAATAATTGGCTTAGCTGGCATGCTATTTCTCTTAATATTTGCACTTGGAAAGCTTTTGAAGGCAAAATTTTATTAATTTGAACGTTTACAATGCGCAAAAACGTGTTATATTTATGGCTTCATTAAACAGAAGATTTTAAAGTACCAAATTATCAGCTTGAATTGGCATGTTTGTGGTATTCTTTTCATACAGCAGAAGAAAAGTGAGTTGCGAAGGTATGGATGATTTGAAAGTTATATTTACGTTTTTTTCCTTGATTTGATGTAGCTAGCTAACTAAATTACTTTTTGGTGCCTATGGCCACCATGGAAAATTATTTTTGCTATCATCCTTCAATCGAATCATTAGCTAGCTAGCTAGATAGCTACCTCTAGGTACAGTCAGAAGAAAAAAATTCAATTCATAATGATTAACAAAACCCTTTTTTTTAATTTTGTTACACGATTTTTAAATATTTCCTAAAACTCAAATTGCTTCTTTTTTTGTTGCATCGTGGAAATAAATTTAAGTCACCAATCCAAAACTAATGGGAAAATACCTCTTTATTCTTTAAGGTATTTGCTCATTTGTGGTTAAAAACTTTTGTACTTTTGCTACTAGGGTCTTTTTACTGATATATGTTCTAAATCTGAACTATGTTATCAAATGGTGCCTTTACCTGGAAATTCTACTTTGTTTACCTACTTTCGCATGTTGTTAAATTCTTCAACATTCAAACATACAGCAATAAATTTTTCAAGAAGTTAGCTTATGTACGACGTGTGAAGTCACAAATGACCAATTGGACTTTTGTTCGATAATGGTGGCAACGGTTAATGTAATTATTGTTTTTGTGAAATTAAGTTTGGACATATATAAAATACTTAAAAAAGATAAAAAAAAATTTAGGGCTTCATCATTTTCTTTATGACCCTATGTTTTTGCATTGTGTTTCATGAGCTTACAATAATGTGGTATTGCTAAGTTATGATATGTAAAAACTACTCTTGAATGACCCTTAAGGAATGTGAAACCACATATTACACCTTAATCAAATTTTATATTTTTCGTAACTTTTGTGTTCAGTATGGTAGATTAGTATGCGTGACAACTGGCCAAAAAAGCCATAAGTATGAGGGCAGCCTTGAGCAAATTGTTAAGTACAATGTGTACTTTCCAAATGGAAAACAGTGCCTTCAATTCTGTTGTCTTGCCCACAAAAAGTAGTGATCTATATTTTATGTGGTTAGCCTCATTAATTGCAATAAATTTACCCTGTCAATTGTTCCAGGAGGGACAACATGACGGTTCTAGAGTGCTAAAAAGCTTCCATTTGAGCTACAAAACCATTTCTGTTCAATAAGGAACAGCTGTTATATGGGATTGAACCCATATGAATATGAAGTGAACACTCTACCAACTGAACTACCAATCCCCAAAAGAAGACAACCCTAAAAGTAAACAGAGCATGACTTTATTAAAACAGAGCATGACTTTATTAATTCTATCAAGCATGTATCAATCATATTGTATTTAGTAAATAGTTTTTGAGCAATCTTTCCCAAAAAAATATATATTTGTAGTTTAGAAATTTAGCTCTAAATATCGTCTCTCAAAGGCACTGGATTTTAATGTATTTAAAGACTTTACTATGTATATAATATAATATGCTATATAAAAATATTTTCTGTTTCTTTTTAGATTGCGTACAATGAGAGCGAGAGATGTTATCTTTCAATACGTGAGATAAAAAGAAGAAAGCGAAACCTCATCCCGCGTTGTTATTGTTTTTCTGTCAAAAACTTGAAGCTGTTTTATAAATCTTGATAAAGTTAATAAATTGTTTTCGTTTCTGTAGATTGTTTCCCGTGAGTTTACAAAATTTATTGTAGCAGATTCATTGGCTTCAAGAAATCGGTTTTCATAACTAGTGCCGTTATTTTTAAGTGAAAAAAAAAACGGGCTGCTTTGTTCGCCTTCTTGTCTCCGAAAGTCTGTCTCTATTATTATCTGCGTTCCGAGTATTATTTTCCGGTTAAAAGAGTGTACCTTACGATGCGCATCCCCTTAATTCGTGACATTTTCGCACACTACGGATTGTACAACTCGATGTATTGCATTTCTTTCAAAATAAGGGTTTTAACTTTATAAAAGTATAACTTTGCATGGATTTTTAGCGCTAAAAGCTTCATCAATGTTGGATTTACGTCGGCCACCACTGACAATATTGTGATTATTGTCAATATTTAATTTTATAATTCTGTGAAAAAGAGGTTTTACGAAATTTCTTAGTTATCGTTTATGTTTAGTTTCACGCGATCTAAATTTCTCGTACCTTGTTAAAAGAAATATTCCGCATATATATAATGTATTTTTGCTAAAATATCACTACTTTTGCACAACGAGTTGTTGTTGCTCCGCGGCGAGTTTATTTTACAACCTCGTCCCCAGGGTTTTCTACGTCTATGATATTCAGTTTTGGTGTATTACCCAGATATCAGCTGCAGTAAGATGTAAGCAACTCGTCGTATTATATCAAAGAGAAACAAAAGCACTAGGGTCAACTATTGGCTAGTTTCGATTTTGCTTGCAACTTGCGTAATGCTTCGCAACCTTTTTTTAATTTCTAGTATGCGTTTTCTTTCTGATCTTTTCAACTCATTTCTATTAAAGTTTTGTTGTCGTGTGTAGGCATCCAGTCCCGACAGTTCATTTGATTTACGGTCCGTGTACATGAGCTGATCTCGGGTTTTCATTTTTGTTTCACATCTTTGTTTAGGCAAGGGGTCATGTGTTCTTCTTGACACATCTCTTTAAAGGAAAAAGGAAAAAAGAGCGTGTTGAATGAACACATCTGCTAAAACATTTTTTAGATAATTCAGGGTTGTGAACGTCGAGGTTGAATTAAAAAGTTGCAATTGGCATTTATGTTACTACTGATGCTAGTTACATTGTTGGTTAAAACAATATCAAGTCTTTAATTTCAAAATTGTCTTTCATTTTTAGATGATCACTATTTTGTAGATAATCAGTGATATATTCACCCACATCGTGGTTTCGTCAATATCTTCCTTTTTAACAATTATCATTTAAGGTGAGATAGTTGTTGGAAAGTTTTTAATAGATGCTCAGAAGAATTCGGAGGCTTGCAAATGATACAAGAAGTAAAAGATTTTGATTTTCTTGGTAGATTGCCTCAATTGTCCTGAAAGACATGCCTGACTATAAAATTCATTCTGTTTCTGATGTACATTTCTACTGTCGTTTTGAAACAAAAAAATGTTGAGATCGGTTATACTTGGGTGAAGTTCCTTTACTGTTTCCATTTCCACCTGAAAGCATCGTCAAAAATATAAAAAAATTCACGAATAACCAACCATTCGTATCATATTAGATGACACAGAAATTTTTACCCAGACACCTTCTGCTATGGTGTTACAATCCCAAATCTTGTCTCTATATAAGCACTAGTTGGCATGTTCCCAAATGGAAGTATCACTTTTGTTTTAAAGTTATGAACAGGTAGAGTAAGTGATAAGGAGCATGGTTGACAGGGGGTTGATATTGCTGACATGTTACCAGAAGGTTTATCATTAAACATTCCTCTGTTCAAGGGGCAAAGAGAGCTGACAGCAAAAGAAAGTAGGGAAACTGCCAGAATCGCTTCAGTTAGAATTCATGTAGAGAGGGCTAATGGTAGGATTAAGTGTTATCATATTTTGGATGGCACAGTCCCATCAACATTATCTCCAATCATAAACTAGATATTCAAGTTTATTAAATAGCAACAGACAGTTGTAACAAACGTTTTACCTCCGTTATTTCTACCACCAAAAAGTAATTAAAAATAATTAGTTACGTTGACATTTTTGCTCAAATAGTAGCTTTAAACACTTCTTCTGGAAATAATTGACAAGTTATATCCCTCGAAATTAATGCTAACTAAATAAAATACAACCAACTATCTTCCGCTGTCCTACCAGTTCTTTCATTGTCATTACAACTGTTATATACAATGTTATATTTGGCTCAATACACCAATCAACCCCTTCCGGCTACCATTATGAAACCGCGTTGGACGAAAAGACTTGTAACTAATTGAGTTTGCTGCCAGCAAGAATAACGTAAAGCCTGTGACAACTGCAGCGCAGGTGGAAGAGCAGTTAAACGAAGAATATGCTAGCAAGCTATTAGTTGAAGATGATGTTATACCTGATCCAATTTCTTCCTTTCAACCTTTCTTCCGGTTGGTTATGTTGGCCAATGATTACATACGGAAATATTATTAATTATTTAACTTTAAATCCCAGCACACTGGGTAGTGACGATCTGAACGATTACAAGACACGCAAAGCATATAGCTATTTTAAAAATGGTTGGCTAGGACCATTAACAAATCATCCGATTAATGAAGACTCTCAGTACCGTTTTTTAAAGTATATTGTAGGCCCTTGGGATGATTAAATGGTTATTCTACTGTGCTAAAGTGTAAAAATGCGACAAAACAAACTTAAAGTGG
The DNA here is from genome assembly GCF_029227915.1 of Hydractinia symbiolongicarpus. Lineage (NCBI taxonomy): Eukaryota > Metazoa > Cnidaria > Hydrozoa > Anthoathecata > Hydractiniidae > Hydractinia > Hydractinia symbiolongicarpus. The sequence continues at coordinate 1,690,923 of NC_079888.1, read as the reverse complement.
GGAAGAGTTAATTTGGAATTAAAGGTAAGTTTTTTATATATATTTTTCTTATTACATTACATTCTTTTCGTTTTGTTTTGTGTAATGTGTTATTTTTTGGGTTCTTTTTTTGGTTCAGTTAATTTCGTTTTTACGTTTATTTTTTTCATCTTCGTTAATTAATTTTTGTATCAGCTAGTTTGGCTTAGCCCTTACATTACCTAATACCCGCTGGGCGGGGGATAAAAACCCCCTATTTTTTCCCTGATACCCGCCCGGCGGGGGATGGGAAAAATCGGATTTGTAGCTAAAGGCTCAAGGCCATACCCCTAAAACCACGCGTAAGAACAATCTAGAAGAAATTATCTTTCACGGGCTCGAAACCCGATGTGATTTGAAGTATTACTTCTAGAGTTATGAAAATTTGAATTTTCCACTTCAAGATGGCGCCAAGGAAAAATTTTTATCGAGATATAGATGAAATAGTGGACTTTGTGACTAATGATAATGATAGTGGAGATGAAAATATACTTGAAACAGATTCAGAACTTGACAGTGATTGGGAATATGATGATGAGGGGCCTGTTACAGACACTACAGATGAAAGTTTTCTGCCAAATTTACAACAACAAAGAGATGACCAGCAGGACATTGACAATATAGACGCTTTTTATGATGAAATAAACACCCCAGCGACACCTGAAATGCCACATAATGATAAGGTAAACAATATTCCACATACCTTTGAGGATGATATACCTAATGCCCTTCCCAGTGATTCACCTGAAGCAGTGCCGCCAGCGCCAGCAGCGCCGTTGGTTGAAAGTGAAAGTGAATCTGCTGTCGAAAGTGAAAGTGTTACGACGGAAGACTCAGATTATGAACCATTATCCAAAATTGTACGTGGAACAGTCCGAAACAATCAAAACATTGCTAATACAGGTGGAGCTGGTCCATCATGTACCGGCAGAAGTAACAATAACAATAACGACCGTATATTGAAGTATATCTAATTCTGCTTTGAATCAACCATGATTCAACTCTTTTTTTCTGTGTTTTGCTGTCATATTACGAGTTACTGTTTGCACATGCGTTTTTTACCGTTTTCAGGCTTTTTTCTAAAATATGCGTAAATTCAGGACCGTTCATTTTTTTTTCTGAAACTTCAACAAGTTATTAGTTACAAAGTATATTTACAAGATTTGTAGAAATTATTTGAAAAAAAAGTGAAAAAATATTTTTCACGGACCTTCTAATTCAAAATTTCCGGATTTTTATATTTTCCGCCTCCGCCATTATTGTTTCTCGTACGCACCGAAAATAAAATTTTGAAAATATTTTTTATTTTCTAGTGGAAAAATATATAACAAGAAAAGGATCCAAATTTGGTGAAGTTTCAACCATTGGTTTAGAAGTTATGGCACTTTAAAGAACATGACGTAAAATTTATTTTTTTTGCTCCGGGAAATTGGAGGGTTTTTGTCCGGTAATGAAAGGGTTAGTCCTTTTTTCATCAAATAAATTCACATTTTAGTCTGATATATTTATAAAAAACATTCAAGAATCACGAATACTACCTTTCGGCTTCCTAAAGATATTATAATATTGCGGCAGCATAAAGAACCTGTGTATTGAGGGTACTTACTTACAAATTCAATACTAAACCAGTTAATGCACACACTGAGCGGTAGATTTCTCTCCCTTTCGAGTTGAATAACTTGACTGAAATTGCGCCGTAAGTGACGTTTGAAATACAGCCTTTGTCTGAAGAGATTTAAATTTGCATGAAACTGCTGAGGAAAATAACGAAACCGAGCGGCTAATGATCATATCTCTTTTGAATAAATAATTTTCAGAAATATATGACCGAGCCAGGGGTGACCGGATGAATTATGAGAACTACCTATTTTATATGGTTTACGCCAGGAAATATGTGCTTCTTGTCGGAATAATTGATAAAATGTGCAAATTTGTTAAGTCGTACCAACGTCGGTTAAATGCTCTGCAACCGCTTATAAAAGAAAAAATCAAGCAGTTTCTTAAAGAAAAAGCTAGTCTGTTTAAAGAGGAAGAAAACAATCTTTTGAGGGATAATTTGCAAAAAGACTCACTAAAACCATTAAAAACCAAGAAGATATGTGCATAGTTTCTAAATGGTAAATCACCAAATCAAGTAACATCTTCTAGACGTACCTTTCAGAGGACCCCTCTTCAATCGTACCGAGGTGGGGATACGCTCTTCTTCAGAAAAGAACATGGTAAGAAATTATTTTCCAGCATAATATTCTTTCAACAGTCCAAATGTATTAGGTGTGACTGGACTTCTAGAGACAGCCAAACTTTGAAGAACACCTACAAATGCTTCGCCTAACTTTGAGGTTGTTTTGGTGACAGAAATGGCTTCTTTAACTTTTGGAAGGTTATAAAAACATTGTAAGATGGAGTTTGCATAACATGTGGTTCCCAAGTTTTTAGACCGCTATTCTTAAAATCAGGGTTAGATGGCAATGCGACTGTTGTTTTGGAAGACCTTGTAGCAAGTTTTTCAGGTTTTTTGATTTTACAAGATTTTGTGTGATTTGCGGAAGATTTCTCAGGGGTTTTTGATTTCTTACATTCCATATTTGTAACAGAAGAAACTTCAGGAATGATTGGGGCCTTTTCAGGCTCAACCCAAGTGGTAGAATTTCGAGACATCCAGATGTAAAAAGAAGCACTCATGGAAGTAAAAGTTAGGGATTTTAATAAAGAGCAGACAACCACCCATGCGCCAGGACTTGTGAACCTGGCCGTAGATTTCCACATGTGTTACGGGATCCCAACACTCAGCCTTACACAGGTGATTTACGCTTGGGACCAGCCCATGTCAGGACCAGCCTAAAGTTACTGGGGTAAAATGCGTGGGCGTAAATCAACGAAGACCCAAAAAAGAAATTGCAAAGCTTCTTATAACAAAAACTGTGGGAACATCAGGATCGTTAACCATGTAGACAAAGTGAGCAAACTTGGCCTCCCTAATGGACTGGGGTTAAAAGTGGGGCCGTCATACCCAAAGACAAGATAGATTGTCAAACCCCTTTGCTTAGTTTCTTTTAATTACTATGTTAGAAAGTGGAGAGTGAACAAACTCCTGAATTACGGTAGGCTGCCGGTGAAAATAACAACCGGGGTAATAAAACTGCCAGGAAAAACAATCCTCCCCCTTTTGCAAAGCAAAACTTGCGTTTTCACAGCTTGAGAAAGAAGAACACATACACTGTTGAGTTATTTATATCAGACGGCTTAACCTTAACTACTGCCCTGTCATCGCATTTCAACCCCTCGTCTACATTCCATTCTTTATGCCCAATAATGACCTGCTGCTAGTGTTCCTGAATGATTTATAGTTGCCACTAGTTTGTATTTGTTGGTAAAAGATACACCATCTGCAGGAAGTGAAGGTACCTCCAATATGTTGTCTTTCGATCATAGTAACTTTGAAAAAAGAAAAGTAAGTTATTAGTTATCGCTTTTTAATATTTATGTTTAACTCTAGTTCTTATTTTTATATCTACATAAACTACTTTCATCTACACTATATGGTAAACATAAATATATATTGCTGAGCCACAAACACCTCCCATATTTCTTTCGCTACCAAAGTCACTGAAAAAAGAGTAACAACATATGTTCCAAAACTAGATAGCCTATTAAGTTTTTTCGTGTATCATAATTATTGTAAATGTTATTAGATAGAAAAGATTCTTACTTACTTATTCAAGAAGTTTGTGTCAACATTACAGGTATTTCTAGAACTCTGAGTTTAACGAGGCAAAAAAATTTTCTGTTTTAACAAAATAAAATAAATTATTTTTTTGCCAAAACTTTCCGTTTCAAGGCCTTAAAAAGCAACATGATTACTTTTGATATGATCTACTTTGCATTGTTGTAAACTTTCTGTTGTTTTCAGAACTCACACTCGCTTATCTAACTTCTTCAGATTTAAAGACCTGCTGCCCAAAGAATTAAAGTCAGGCGTCATTTACAAATATAAGTGCAGTGGCTGCAACGCCACTTATATAGGTGAGACGTCGCGTCATCTTAAGGTTCGGGCAAGCGAGCAGCTCGGAATGTCTCCCTTAACAGGTAAGAAATCAACCTCATCTAATTGCACGGCGATTAAAGATCATCTTAAAGCCTGTCACACCACATCATCTCTTGACGATTGTAGTATACTCTCTAGGGGTAACAACCGGTATTTGCTAGAGATTAAAGAGAGTTTGTTCATAATGTGGGATAGTCCCCAGTTGAATAACAACATTAGATCTGCTCCATTGTATTTATACAATTAGTATTTAATCTGTAACTATGGTTGCTGTTAAACTTGTATATATTTAGGAGAACATTGTACGTTTTTGATTGCTTGAAAATGGGTGTGTGAACATCCGAAACGTCGCGAATAATGTAGTTTTTTTGTTGTCAATTTACAAGCGCGATGATTCTTCATCATGATTACTTTTATCCGACTCTTTGTTATCCGTGTCCCAAATTGAACGTGTTCGCTTCAACACGCGATTAAGCAATTTGTCCCTTTTTCATTTTCCTTCACTATCCACATCAAGCTTGTCCAGACAGTAAGCTACATATTATGATTATCTGTTTATTAGTTCCATCAGCAGCGACTGACTGTTCGAGCTACATAATTAGCCAACGTTACAATTTTCAGCAGCTGATAGACTTCGTTATACAGGTAGCTAGGTAGCGGAGCATGTATTAAAGCGAGCTAACTCAGCATTACGTTTTAACCCTTTGTTACCGACGGGACTTATTAGCCCAAGATATCCCAAGTGATTTTAGTGAGGAGATAGAATCAAGTGATTCCGAAGATGACTTTGTCCAAGATGCTCTAGGTTTGCTGGAACCCAGACCTAGAGAGAATGAATCAGAAAGTGACAACTATAGAGAAAGCAACTCAAGATGTTGAAGCGGATATTGATTTAAATACAGCTGTTACGAGGGATCAAGTCAATACAAATATGATAGATGCTGATTCAAACAATACTGTTGTAGAAGATGCCGACATTAGCATTGCCCGCAAAGATTACGATGTCGACCAAGATCGTCACTGGACTAAAAAGACTAAGAAGCAAATTGAAACTCAGTTTACATCTCCTGAAGGCCCTATCAAGGACCACTTTACTGACTGCCAAAATCCTTGTGATTACTTTGATTCATACTGCGATGAGGAGATTCAACAGAACATATTATTCCAAACTAATCTATACATAACGCAAAACATGAAAGCTATTCCAAATGTGTCCTTCCGAGAGCTGTTTTCCTTCTTGGGAATCAATATGATAATGGGTTATCACGTATTACCGTCATGGACTGACTATTGGTGCTGCAACCCTGACTTGTTAGTACTATTTGCATCAACTGTCCTTCCGAGATATGGCTTCGCTCAAATTCTGAGCAATATTCATGTGAATGATAATGCTACGGTACCGAATAATAATACCAACAAATTGTACAAACTGAGACCACTGATTAACCAACTGAACTCAAACTTTGTAAAACTTTACAATGTATCTCAGCATGTTAGTTTTATTATTATTTATTATTATTATTATTATTAAACAATATTTATACAGGATTTTTTACACTTCAGTAAAATGAACTACTGCTATCATCGTGTGTCCTGTCAGTAAAAATATATAAAAGAAAGAAAAATATAAGCAAAAACTATTATCTACCAAATAACCACTCATGAGTTAGCTAAGAAATTAATATAAAACGCATGTACGTGCCAAGAAAAAAGAAAAAGAGAAAAAAGAAAAATGTGAAACTAGAATGCGCAAAAGTTAGAAACAGAAGCTACTTAAATAATTACTAAAAACATATAAAACATATTTTAAAAGCAAATATTTACATAAAATGTTAATAAACTAATTTTTTGAACTGAAATAAGTTATCGCAACAACGTATTTTTAATGGTAAGTCATTGTATAATGCTGCACCAAGATATTTGAAGGATCTTTTTCCGAACTCCAATTTTATACGTGGTAATTTCACTAACATATTTCGATTCCGTGTGTTAATTGAATGCTCGTTGATAACAAAATAATTATTGAAATTTTCGCAGACAGTTCTCGTCAGACAGCTTTTTACCAAAACGCATGCCCGTCCTTTCATCTTTCCTTCAATACTCCCAATCGTATTTTTTCCTCCAACTATTTGTCTGGCTCGATTTTCTATTGATTGTAACTTTTTTCGTTGGGTCATCGTTAATTTTAAATTTAAAAGAGAACTATACAACAAAATGGGTTCAATTACCATCTGATAGATTTTATATGCAGCTTCAAAACTCAGAAATGGTCGCATTTTTCTAAGAAGGTTCAATCTTCCGGCTGCTTTCTTATATGACTTCTCGAAATTATCAACCAGGGTAAGTGACGAATCCAGTTCGTTTCCCAAATATATGTAAGACGTGGAATGATGAATAGGTTGACCCATGCATTGCCAATTGGATTGTATTTTTGGTATTTTTACGGGATAATCTTTTAGATGTTCCAAATAGCACAGTTTCTGTTTTTCCTTTCTTTAGATTCAGTATGAGTTCGTTATCGTTCAAATAAGTGGATACGTTTTCTAATTCATCGTTCAATGTTGTTTCTATTATATAGGGGTCAGCATTTGCAACATAGATGACGGTATCGTCAGCAAATTGAATACACTTACTTTTCTCAAGGTGTTCCGAGAAGTCATTAAAAAATATCAAAAATAGTATAGGACCGAGTATCGATCCTTGCAGCACTCCGCTTACAACATTAAAACTTGCTGATGTTCGATTGCCAACTTCAACAACTTGTGATCGGTTAAAAAGATAATCTGTAAACCACGACAATTCTACATTGTCAACACCGTATGATGAAAGTTTTCTTAAGACTACATCGTAACTGATCGTATCGAACGCTTTACTTAAATCCAGGAACAGCGCTCCAACTAACTTTCCGTTCTCGGCAGCTTGTCTTACTTCGTCAACAAGTAGTGTTGTTGCAAGATGTGTTGAACGTTTAGCTCTATAGCCAAATTGGGAGTCATTTAGTAATTTCTCATTTTCTAAAAATTTCATTAATTGTGGGTGTACTGCTTTTTCCAATAATTTAGAGAGTATTGGCAACACTGAAATTGGACGATAATTTTCAGGTTTGTTTGTGTCTCCTGATTTAAAAAGTGGGACGATTTTTGCTTGTTTCCATGCGTTCGGAACTGTACTGGAGCGTAAAGACTGGTTAATAATGTGATGTAACGGAACAATTAAATGTTGCGCACAATCTTTAAGCATTCCAGGAGGGAGTTCATCAAGCCCAGTGGATTTCTTTCTCTTTAATTTCTTTTTAAGAAAATCCTTAATAAAAACTTTAGACACATATTGAAAATTAAAAGATTTTCTAGTTCTGGAGCAAATGTGATTTGGCGGTTTCCAGATAAAGTTCTTCAATTTAAATGCGGATGACTTCAGATTATTTACGACTGTTGAAAAGTAATCACGGAAGGCATTGGCGCGAGTTTGATTATCTTTCTTTTTTTGACGAAAGCATGATTCTGTTCAAGAGTCGAAGCAGTCTAAAACAATATAATCCAATGAAACCTATAAAAAGAGGTTTCAAATTGTGGCCCATAGCTGACATGAATGGTAATTTGCATCAATGTCAAGTTTACCAAGGGAAGGATCAAATACAGACTGACGATTCAATGCCAAAGTATTTCGGTTTAGGTGCGTCTGTAGTGTACCAACTAATAAAGTCTCTACACGGCAAACATCATCAGGTTTATTGTGACAACTATTTCACCTCTGTACCCCTAATGGAATACCTATTGCAACATAAAATGTATTGTTGTGGAACAATACGTTCGGACTCGGACAGTGAATACTTGCCAAAGAACCTGAAAAGTGATAAAGTGCTTCCAAGAGGTGACATTGACCATCGGGTTTCTACTGGAGGATTGGTGTTTTACAAATGGAAAGATAACAAATCCGTGACCACAATCTGCAACTGTTTCGAGGACACAGAAAGATGGAAAAAGAAAGGATTTCAATTGCCTTGGCGGATCTCAGAAGTGGCATTTTTAACAATTTTCAAGCTTCTGATGACGTCACAGAAAATGTGCTGACGCAAGTAAAAATTTATTCATATAGGTGAATAATTATCATAGCATATATGCATCTGTTAGCTTCATTTTTGAATATATAGGTACTTAAAAAATGTGAATGTTTTCGTGCAACTCACCCGTTAGTAATTTCAAACGTGTTGCAATTGTTTGTCAAATCTTTAAGATAATAGAAAGAGTGCATGAGGTTCTTCACTCTGATGTAAAATTTGAACAGGTATGGATATGTTTTGCAACAGCATAATTTTCATATGGAAATTACTATGTTAATGTAGTTCATGAATCCTTCATTTCTTAAATAAGTCTGTTTTTAGATAAGCAGACCGTATGGCAATGTTCCACTTAGTGCTGTTGAATTTTACATTAAGCAGTGTATCACATGTGGATTAAATCTGTGCAACTAAAGAAGGTACAAATAAAGCTAATGATATCATCTAGCTTTTTGCAGAGGATTCAAGTAATTATGCATTAAATTTAATATCTTCCTACTTATTTACCGTTTTCTTTACCAGCTAATTTACCAGCTAATAAAACTAACACAGCCTAAATAGCTCACAGTACATACCTTTAATTATGAGATAACAAAACAGTAAGCTGTAGTGATTCGACTGGTCTAATGACTCTTATTTTAAGTGGTAGAGGTTAAACCCTCTAAAGATCTCTGTGCAAAGCAAGATCTCCCTTTTACAAGGATGGTCTGTACAACCAAGTTAACTGAAAAATCAACCCTCTGGACAATACAAATAGTGCACCAACAAAACAAAAAACACATATATTGACATAAAACGTATATATATACAAATAAACAAAAACTATAAAAAGGGGGCAAACAACTACCTATGTGCCAGGACTTGTGAACCTGGCTGCAGCTTTACACGTGTTACGGGATCCCAACACTCAGCCTTACACAGGTGATTGATGCTAAGGACCAGCCTTGGTCATGACCAGGTTGATATGCGTGGCCGTAAAACGACGAAGACATAAAAGAGAAATTTCACACCCCCTTGCAGTGCTTCTTACAAGAATAACTATGGGTACAGCAGGATCGTTAACCCTGTAGACCAAGTGAGCAAACTTGGCCTCCCTACTGGACGGGGGTAAAAAGTGGGGTCGTCGCACCCAAAGACAAGACATAGTCGAACCCCCTTGCTATGTTTCTTATGAATACTCTATAGGAGAATTTTTACATTTTCACAAAAAACAACACATACACAGAACAGTTATTTAAATCGGATGGTGCAACTGTAACAACTGCTTTATCGTCACATCTTGACCATGAGCCACAGCTGCGATCTTTAATGAATGCCCAATAGTGACCTGCTCCTAGGATACCTGAATGAATAATAGTGGCAGCTAACGAATATTTGTTGTTAAATGATATGTCATCCGTTGGCCGAGAGCGAATTCTAAAAATGCCGTCATTTGAAGCAAGGCAGGGAACAAATTTGTTATTTTTTAGGGTTCTTCCATCAAGAAACGTACACCTCTTCAGTTGGATAATTAGAATGTCTCCACACTGGGTGAAAACCAATTCGATTGTACTGTCTTGATAAGAAGAGCACTGCGGGCAAAGCCACCTGTCATTTCCAGACAAATTTTCGGGCTGCAAAAAACAATTAATTGAACCTGTGACGATGTTTGAGATAGGGAGTGGCACAATAGGCATACTTTCCTCCCTGCTAGTTGATAAGAAGCATGCATACACGACGTCGTAGTGGTTATAATGTTGGTGATGATATTATTTGCGACAACCGAAGGGCCTGCTAATTCCCCCAAGACATGAAGCAGTATTTCTGGCACGTCCTGCTGGGTATTAATGTCGAATGGGGTCTTCCTAATGCTGGACATCTCACGCTGCAAGGCTTTTAAGAAGGCGGAAGGGTCAACAGCTGTGGAAGACTGGGACAGCATGGACATACTCAGCATAACAGACTTCAATAGAGGAGAAACAAGAGAAGATTCCGAAGCACAATGTAACCAAAATGATGGGATTCCAGTTAATGCTTGCAGGATGGAATTGGCGTAACAGGTATTTCCTCTACTTATTAATCCTGCGTGAATTACTTTGCTGTGGGTAGGTGGGTCTGGACCTGCGTTAACAGGTGTATAGGGCTTGGTGACTGTTGGTTGTTTGGCCGTTGGCATTAGAGGAGTGGGTATGGAATAGTTGGTTGAAATAGGGATGTGGCTGTGTTCATTCCATACCTTTGTATTTCTAGCGACCCAAATGCACATGTCACCAAGTTGACTTCAACTTTATTTGACCAATTCCTCTGGAAGGAAAGACGGCGTACAAAACGACAGACATATTTGTCCTTCTTTGGGTTGCTAAAGACTATACACTCGGACAACAGGAAGGAGTTTGTTAATAGTATTATGGATTGCGTTTCTGTAATTTGACCAGGCAAAAACTATTTTTATTCATGGACCACCTAGTCGCGCGCAATCCAAGGTATGGTCGAGCAGGGAAACGCCACAATGAAAACAATTATCAGTGCAAAAGAAGACCACAGTGATAATTGTTGTTGGGCAAAATCACTCCCAGAAATTAAGTGTAAGAAAGCACGAGTTAATACATATTCCAGGTTTATTACTTGTTCATAGATAATAAAGTAGAAGGGATTTAAATTTAGATGTAGTGTTATGTCAATTTTTGTGCTGTGCTGTGTCAAAGATATTAGGCCACGCATTCGATCTAAAACGTTTGCTTCGTGTAATAATTGGAAAATCCGGATGTAATCAACCCACATACAAAGGCGTTAACCCTAACTCCTTTGCGTAGAAGGCACTTTGCAAAAGGAAGAATGAAAATTACAAAGTGCATGTTTTTTCCTTTTTGACTGGTGTAATAAGTGGAGTCGTCACTCTCCAAAGATAGGACCTGGTACAGTCAAACCCCCTTGCTGACGTAATTTTTTTTTTTTTTTCGCTTTTATTTTGACTGGGAGTAATAAGTGGAGTCGTCACAAGACAAGACTACAAAAAAAAAGTAAAAAAAAAGTAAAAAAAAAGTAAAAAAAAAAAATAAGAATAGTCAAACCCCCTTGCTGACATAAGTCGGAAGTTGTGGTGGTGCAATTTACCTAAGCTCTTAAAGGAAAAGGATGTAAGGTTGTACACCATTAAGCCAGCTTTGTTTGCAAGGGACAACTGCTCTGTCGTTGCAATGAAACCACTTACCATGCACTTAGTTATAAGCAACAGTAGTGTAATTGCCATTGTTCAAATTTCCAGAGTGGTTAAATACAGCCCTTAAGTTTTAGTGCTTGCGACAAGAGACTTCACTGTCTACAGTGATAGGTATAGAAAGGGTGCCCGGGTAAGATATGGCAGGGGAACAAACCTTAGACACAAGACCTTTGTTATAGGCAAAGCGCTTTAATTGCAGAAAGATTGTACAATCGATGTCAAGGGCAGTTGAAGAAATGGACTTACTTGCTCAGAGGTGCTAATATTATTGCAAGCGCTGCAAGTAGTGCAGATTTTCACACGAGTGTTGAATAATCTACCAAAGAAAGGAAAGGCTAAGGACAACTCTGGTATGAGATACTCAAGAATCTCTAGGGCGTCTTGCTGAGAGTACGGATTAAAAGCAGCACCCCTTGCATTAGAAATATGGCCTTTTAATGCATTCAAAAATGAAGAAGTGTTCACTGGAACCTTGGAGGAGGATAGTTTGCGTAGAATACTTAAAAAACTTTTACCTATCGCCATATTAAAATCATTTGCAGATGGCTGTGGCGACTGCGGGTAACACATAAAAACATTGCAAGATGGAATTGATGTAACATGTGTTGCCCAAATTTAGCAAGCCGCTGTTGCTGTCTAGTGATTCTTGTGCAGGCAAGGCAGTGAAGCTCTTTACACAGCAAGCGTATTGAAACCCTTTAGCAGACCTGTTCGTTGTATATCGAGAAGTTGTCTTTGTCAGAAGTTGTTCGAAGAATTACTCATATGCCAGTAATCAACTAGTCTTCCAAAATAGCTGTCCAATTGACACCTGGCTCGATGTCATGAAAATCTTAATTGAAGGTAAAGCTTTAAAATCGGAGACTCTGATTTCTTATTCAGAGCTATCAAAGTGCGTCCTCATTGAAGTAATTTGATTTTGCTGAAATTTCAGCGTCAGATTGGATTAAGACATCTCACGTAACCAGTCAAGTATGTTCGTGGTTTTCAGAAGGCTATACGTCACAACGAGCACTAAATGTATTGAATGAAACACTGAAGGACTATAGATTTATAGACCAAAATAAAATGGGTAGGAAAATTAAATATGCAGCAAATCAGGGATGTTTTCTTCTTTAGTGTGATGAATAGGTTAGAGTTATTAAGTCTTTTTTACACACGTTTATCTTATATATTAATTCCCTTGCGTGAGTAAAACTGTGAGTCCACGACACGGAAATCACGGGTCACTTTTTTATGACGTGGCGTTACGCTAAAATTTACCAAGTTAAGAAAAAAAAGCAAACCAGGGGGTTACTATTTAAATATTTAATTCTCTTTTCTTATTACTTTAAAAAATAAAACTCTTTTTCTTTATTTTATTAAAGCTAATTTTTTTTTTTAAATGTTTTTATTTGTTTTTTTGTTTTAAAAGCCCCGTTGGTCGCTATAGATAGAATAATTTAAATTTACCCCCGGTTTACCATGTGCGAGCCGTATCTCACGGAAACAAAGTTTATCAACTGAAAAATGAAAACCGAAGCGAAGAAAGTTGTCTCTTTTTTAAAGTAATCCTGAAAAAAGTTATTTCAAACAAAGTTTAATCATCATGAGGTTAGATTAAAGCTTATTTGTTTCTTCTATCATTTTTGTGTTCTGGGATCGAGGTTGCTTTCTTTTTTAATAAAACTATCGAATTCGAATGATAATTCGAATCTAAAATGTAAAAAACAAAACTGTTGTTGTACAGCGACTGTTGTGTTGTTGTCGAGCGAGAATAAAAAACCTTTATGTTGTTGTCAGAAATTTTGTTATAATTTTGTTATAAAGAAGAAAAACGTACGATGATATAACGTGAAAAAGAGAACTGATTGGAAATGTATTAGACAATTGTAGCTAGCTATATATTTTCAATTTGTTTTCTTTGGGATGAAGCCAAGTTTAGTAATCGAAGTAAAAAACTGATCGGACTTTTATCCAGAGAACGCTAGCTACTACTGAGAAAGCGAAAGAAAAAGCAGGTGTGTTATTTAGATTATCTGGTAGAGAAATGAATTCAGGAATAACGTTTTTAAGCCGTTTACACGCTTCCAGCTAAACTTTCCCCTAAATATGTTTGTCTTTAGCCTGAACATATTTTTTTTGTAAGAATATACTCAGGGTCAGTTAAAGATATCTTAAGAATATGTCCAACCTCGATTGTTTGTTCTATATAAATATAAAAAGAATTTGCCAATAGCTATAGCAACTTTGAGGCATTATATATTTTTAGGCCACGACGATAGTATTTGTCAAGAAATTAAGAACTTTTTTTTGTTAGGAATATACTCTAAACAATGGGTCAGAATATCCTAATAATATGTCTAAGCTTGATTGTTTGTTTTAATATAAAAATTTGTATGATGCACATATTTAATTAGAAGTTTACTTTTTTATTGCGTATATATCTCACAAACTGAATCTTTTCTCTCCAAAGCAATGGGCAAGTACACCAGGGACAGTTAAAAACATGAAGGCTGAAACGAAAAAAACACTATTATTATAAAATACAGCGTGTATATCGTAGAGAAGAATTTATATAAATGTAAAAAGTAATTTTTCCGTTGTTACTGTTTTTAACGCTACGAAGTGGTTGATGTCGTTATAATAAACCTTAATGTTAACAAAGTTAAATCAATGTTTACATCTGTTACGTTACCGTTTGAAATATATTCGATTCTTAAATTCAAAAACACTGCATTTTTATCGTGCACGGCACGTTTACGCATTGAGAGGGTTGCTGTATGCAATAGACTAAATAGCTAATTTGGTATGATGCATTAGAAACTGGAAGTTTTGCAATAATCTTTTTTGTGTGACTTAACGATTTTTTCTTATGGCTGGTATACTATTTTCCCTGGCGTACTTCTGGCATGGCAATGCAAGTACATAGTTTTAGCAGATTTAGCTTTTTACATAACCGTTGTTAGACACCTTCGATTATGTTAGACCTTTTGCATTTTTATTTTATTTTTATTTTGTTGTTGGACCTGCTTATATTTTTAAACGTTCTGTATAATGCAGATTGTGAGCAACCTCAATCCCAGGGCTTCTTTTTCTTTTGTTTTTATTTTTTTTATTGCTGCACATGCTAATTTTTTTGGACGTTTTGTTTCAGCGGTTATAGATATAGAATAACGCAAATTATGAGTTTTAAAAATTCAAAATACTGTGTTCTGCGTTTTTATTTGGCATCATCATATGGACTCGATGAGAGGTTCAGTGGATTCTTCCACGGGACTTCGGGTAGTATATATGTATTTAATTTGACTGGAAAATGAAAGGCAAATTGCAGTGGATAAAAAAAGACAAGTTCGACATCGTTTATAATCATTCCCTACTTCTGATTGACTTAATTACGCTAGATCGAAAGATTGATATGGATATAAAGTCTAGCTGAAGTGAAAGCATCAGGTATCAATTTAATTTTAAGGTATCTTATTGTTCTGCAAATATGCACTAAGTGAATAACAAAACTTTAAAATCAAACTCTAGTTACCAACTACATGCCTTAACGATAACGACTGGTATCTTTTTATTCTGATACGATGGATATTGGTATCACGAAGATGCCCTACCACGTAATTCCAGCTGCGTATCAAAGAACATATTAAAGATAATGAAAGTTAAAAAGTGCAAGCACAATGATTAACTCGACCAATTAAGTCTTAGATTTAAAGTCTACAGGTTTTGCTCCTTTAAAGAATGTGCTTCCAAAAGGACAAAATTTTTCCTTATGCCAAGGAGTTAATTGTCACATACGGATAAAACTTTGGCAAACAAAAAAAGAGTAGGACTTCTGTAAAAAAGTACAAGGGTTTCGACGCATATTCCTGAACCAAGTTACCCAAAATGTCTAGCTGGGTCACCTCAAAAGAGGGAACAGTCTTCAGCAGGAACTAGACATTTCTTCCATCCGGAAACATTTTCATCTGTCCTACTCAGTACAATCTTGTGTGACTGGGGTAATAAGTGGAGTCGCCACTCTCCAAAGATAAGACCAGTATATTTAAACCCCCCTGGCATATTTTTGTTTGTTTTTTGTTTTGGTTTTATTTTGATTTTGGTAATAATCAAGACAGTTACGGTCATCTGTTAAAATTGTTGTTAATATAACTATCAAAATTATGGAGTATGTGAACAAGAGATAAATAACTTATACTAAGATAACTAAAATGAGCATTGTATCATAACCCACATAGCATATCAGACTTTAACATTACACAAACCCTGTAAGACTAAAACATGTCTATATTCGTCTGTGCAGAAAAGAGTTAAATACTGCATTAAATTATTAGGTGCAATGTCACTCAAACCAGTCAACAACATGCATTTGTCTAAATTTCCTTTTATGTTTATGTAGAATAAGGGTGCACTTCCCTTAACACTTTGAACTGTTTTGCGCAATGCAACAGATACCATTACCACAGTTGTATGGTGTGAATGTTGAAAGTCAAAACCAGGTGTAGAAATTAATTCGGTACAATCAGGGCTGTTGAGTGCTATTGTAGAACTGCCTGGAGAATAAATCGGGACAGATTTGATGGGTCCTCATGTTCCACGTCAGACTCAGTTGATGGCAGATCTTCCTTCGTAAACGATGAGAAAATAATTTAGAACGAGGTGGTTAGCTACCGCAATGATGCACTAAACCTGTCAGGTCTTCAGAAACAAGCTAGAGGTTGTGCTCCTCTAGAAAAAATGCCTCTAAAAGCACAACTCTCCCTTTTTCAAGGAATTAATTAAAAATAAAAAGACACAACACATTTGAAAAGATGAACAGAACTTCAACCAACGGCAGGTAAGTTTCGACCCATATTTCTGAACGTAAGTATATAAGGATGTCTAGCTGGGTCACTTCGAAGAGGTCTGCGGACTGTCATAAGCAGAAACTATACATCCATATCTTCCTAAAGTAGACTTTAACCGTTTTCTGTTCAACTTTGCTAATCTTTGTATTTAACTCAGGTAATAAGTGGAATCGTTACTCTCCAAGGCAAGATCATGTGTGATTAACCCCCCCCCCCCCCCCTGGTAATATTTTTTTGACTGGGGTAATCATCAAGATAAGTTATGGAGATCTAATAGTACTACAAAAGAATGACATCTACCTACGATATAATACATCAAAGTATGTTGTCAGTTTAAACTAATCAGTCGACACAATCTATAAATGTAAGCAAGCAATACACAATAACCTTTACAATGTGCATAAATCCTCTTAAGGTTTCTGTTCCCATGTGAAGTGCCACAGTCTTCACACACCTCTGTTAGCAAGAGGAGCGCCACCAAGCTCTATCAATCATTATGTTATCTCTGTACATGACACGTATAATTTACAGATTTTGAAAAGACATTATCATATGAGAAAATTTTGAACATTGCAGCAAGGCACAATTAAATACTCAACCTGTAAAGTTTTAGGGTTAAATCATAGAGGTTTTATTAACATTTTTATATTTTGTTTAACGACAAATCGAGAGAAATGTGCATTTCAATGGCGTCATAACTTGAACTCTGACTGTAACCTCAAACATGTTTTATGGTATACCAACACTCAGCCTTACCATTGAATTCCACCCAAAAATTATTAACTAGGTTCAGCGGGACCGTTAACCCCGTAGGTAAACAAAGTTACCCACCCTGCTGCAATGAATATACTGTTCCTTAAAGTTTACCATTGGGTATAGATGTGACAAAGTGCTTTGCATTAGTTCCAAACTTCCCTAAAACCTTATTTCTTCAGTAAGTCTTATACAAAACTTTTAGCACTCGCTTTTTAATCGCTCCTTGATCAAACATTCTTTTCATTAGGAAATTTACACACAGAAGAAAATCATTGGTCTCCGATGTAGTTCTACCAATTCTTAATATCTCTGCAGAATAAAATATTTTACTAGGAATGCATTACGGTCAGTTTTGTATGTCAAATTTCCAGCCTTCTGATTGGCTAGAGATGCCGTACGGGTTGCTGTGTACGTAACGTCCGTGAAAGTAAAAAGGCAAACAAAGATGGCAGAAAAGATGTAGCGTAGCTGCAAAATTCCACTGGCATCAGGCACAAAAAAACGCGAAGTAAGTCGTCTATAGCTAACACACCTGAAGATAGGAATGTAAGCCTTTGTTATTATTGCCTTCAGCTATAACTTTTTAAGTTGATGAAGCTAAATGTGTCGAGAACTGACTAACCTAAAGCCGGTTTTCCACTAGGCGGATTATTCCGTGCGGAGCGTTCAGCGCAGAGGATATTTTCCGTCTCGCAGAACGCATTTTATTTTTCCACTAAGCACGGCGCCATTATGCAAACAACACCATGAAGTTCAGTCGCCGATTAGTTCTTCTTAAAAAAGTTAAACTATTGAAATTGTTGGCATTAGAAAATGAAAAAAATAATAGGAAATATAAAAAAAGATTCTGGATACGCCAAATTTACCAAGAACGAAAGCAGAAGGGGGAGTTTCATTTACTGATACAGGATTTGAAGCTATATGATCATCAACTGTTTTTTCAATACTTTCGTATGTCTCCTTCTGATTTGGAAACGTTACTGTCTTGGGTAGCTCCCCTTGTTGTAAAGAAAGAAACAAGAATGCGAGAATCGATCAAACCAAGTGAAAGATTATGTGTTACTATGAGATACTTAGTTACTGGAGATGCACAAGTGACTATTGCCTCAAACTTTCGAATGAGCCCAACTGTTGTAGGAAGGATTATCCCCGAAACATGTAGGGCCATATGGGATGCTCTGTCTGACAAAAACTATCTTAAACCTCCAAACTCCCCAGAAGAATGGCAACATGTAGCTCAGGAATTTTATAAAAAATGGAACTTTCCAAATTGCTTAGGGGCAATCGATGGAAAGCATGTTGTGATGCAGGCCCCAGCAAGATCAGGTTCAGCATTCTTTAATTATAAAAAGCAACACAGTATTGTGCTTATGGCAGTGTGCAGTGCACTTTATAAATTTCTAATGGTAGATATTGGAGATACAGGAAGACAAAGTGATGGTAGTGTGTATGGGAACAGCAATCTTGGCTATAGCATTGAGAATAATCTACTTAATATTCCAAAAGCATCAAAACTACCACAGTCAAATCGTGTGTTGCCTTTTACTTTCATAGGTGATGATGCTTTTGGGCTGAAACCTCACATGATGAAACCGTACCCACTTCAAAACTTGGCAAAAGAAAAGCGAGTATTCAACTATAGGCTCTCAAGAGCGCGGCGAGTAGTAGAAAATGTATTTGGAATTGCTGCAAGCCGCTTTCGAATTCTTCGGCGACCCATCATAAGTAAAGTCGACAAAGTTGTATTAATAACTAAAGCAGTGGTGGCATTACACAACTACTTAATGACTGTTTCCAATGCAAATGATACTTATAATTACTGCCCAGAAAACTATGTTGATAGAGGAAGCCAAAACAATATTATTCCAGGTGAATGGAGAAAAGACTCTGAAAGTATCAGTGGTATTCAGGACTTAACAAATTGTAGTTCAAACAATTATTCAAAACAGGCAGCCTTAATTCGGGATGAATTTAAATGCTATTTCAACAATGAAGGAGCAGTAGAATGGCAGTGGGATATTGTCAATAGTACAGGACAAAATAAAAACTGAATAATTTATGTCAACATGTATAGAAAATGTACATCCATACAAATACTGTAAAAAATGTTATGTTATATAAAAAATGTTAAAGAGAAAATTAGTTTTATTCACATGCCTCATCAAACTCAATTTCAAACAACAGCTGCGAAATCTTAATTTTTGCCATTTTGTTCTTCTTGGCAGATAATTTTCTTAAAGTGGGCACTAGGCTACGGCAAAAAAGACTATCTTCACATTCCTCTTTATCACCAGCTTTTAATTCTTTCTCTATTGCATCCAACTCTTTCAAAATTCTATTTCCTTCTGCATTCTCACTACGTTTTCTTTTCTCCCGCTTTGCCGTGACAGTAGCGCTGCCACTGTTCGTAATTTTGTTCAAAATCATAGGAGATTGTGGTGGTGGGAACAAATCTACATCAGGGGGTTGATCAACGCTTTCCTTTGAACACGTTTGTTCTGTATTTTCTTTACTCTGTATCCGTACATTGCTTTCATAGGTGCTCTTTCATAAAGAAAGGACATCTGTTCAAAATAGTTACATTTTGGTAACGACGAAGCAGCTGCACCTGATTTTGTATTCTACGAATACTTATCCTGCTTCTTAGCTCATCTGAACTCTTTCTGTCTCTCAGACTGGCGTTACACATCCACCTAACCATTCTTATATCATTCCTTTTTAAAAGGTCAAGATCTTCCTGCTTCACTGACCATGCCTCACTACCGTACAACACTTCTTACACAGGGCAATGGTAATATTCACTTACCCATATGGAATCAACGCCAATATATATCTATATCCATCGACAGCAAAAAGTAATACCAACATCTTGTGGATAGTTCCTGTGTAAGAAATCTGTACAATAAATGAATTTCCAAAATTACTTAAAATTTACGAATTTTTGTACACACGCTATTTAGTAGGTAAAAAAGCACAGAGGGCTAAATGAAATGCAAATCGTAGATGTTTTAGAGCCAAGATCTAAAAGGCACTGGAATTAATCTTTTTAGTAAATAGGTTTTTTTTGATTTATTTCTTTGATTACTTTAATTTTTTGCTTATATGTGTTTATTGTGCTTAATGCGAAATCAAGATAATGAGTTGCACAGAAAGTCATTTAAACAATATATACTCTATTTAATTTATGGACTACTTATTATTATTGAGATACAAAAGGGTAGAATCTGAACCGAATAAAGGAAAAAAAGTTTTTGGAACCTACTCATGGACCTGATCCTCACATTATATACGATAACCTATATTTGCATATCAATCATTTATATTTTGTTATTTTTGTTTTAGTTTAACATCAAGCACCAGCAGGTATGTGTAAATATGCAGTTTGTGATGGAATTTATTCATTACAACCCGATTGTAAGAAAAACAACCGATTAAAACGTTATGATGGAAGAACAGCAAAATAGCATATTATAAACATGAAAGTCTTTTTTGTTCTATGGTAATAGTTGTTATGATTGTTATAAATAAATATATATAAAAATGAGTAAAATTTGAAAAACAAGAAAGAGAAGATTGCTGTAATAATATCTCCTATATAATTTGGAAAAAGTCCGTCTGGGTGTGAGGCAAGGTAAATTATATTTTCTATAATTTTCTTTGCCTAAAGAAACATCTTCTAAAACTATGTTCTGTATTTTGAAACTTCTTTAATTGTCTAAAACAAATCACATGATAAAATGAAATAATTTTATTAGCTGGGAATTTTGGCAGTTTTATCCTAATTTAAATTTGCTAAAGGTTTTTTAAAATGGATTCTTATTATACATATTTATGTTTTGCGTTTGAATAACGTACTTATATGTCGAATATCCCAAATAGAAATTACTATCTGCAAGGAATCTTTTTACTTTTTGATGGTTACTCATGTTTCTAATCAAATTTTGGTAGAGCTTAGAGATATTTTATAATTTTGTTGTTTTGTACAACCCATACTCAATTTATTTTGTTTTGTAATTATCTAAAAAATAGAAAGTAACGAGCTGTGACTATTTAAGACCGTTTACTTTTTGTTCTCATATTCTTGTAATTTGAGTTATTGTCGTGAGTTTTGTGAAAAATAGTACCTTAAAATTTTGTTTTATGAAAAAGAAATATTGTACACAAATTTGTTTTTTTTATTCTTAAAACCAGCAGGTTTAATGTAGTTATATTTCCGTTTATTAATTCGACCTGTTATCCCCTTTCACAGATATAGTTATTTTTTTAATTTCATAGTTAATAAGTTAAGTATGGACGCCATAAGTACGGATGAAGTAGAATATGATGCAATGCTGACATCATTAGAAGAAGTTCCAGAGGTGTTAGTTGAAGACATGGAGGTTTCTTCCAATGTTATTATTGACAGTGGTTTAGAAGATACTAATTTCAGTATCACGTCAACAGATCTTGCCAACTCGTGTGGTGATTAATATACTGTCAACTCCCGAAACAACTCGAAATTTTATAACCTCCAACACTAGCGTCGTTATCGTGAGTATTCCTTAAAATTCCTGATAATACTTACCTGTTAACTCTGACCTCGAATACTTGCAAACCGCTCTTAAGCCTGCTCTTAGTTTTAATGTTCAGTAAATCGAACTGTTCACTAAGCAAAGGAAAATTTACTAAAACGACGAAAAGAAATTATTGTAAACATCTTAATTGTTAACTTTCTGGTTGGATATAATGTATTACATACTTACGCAAAGTTAGTACGCTTTAAGATTATCATGCTAAACTGTATCAAGAATGCATTACCATATATAAAATTGAAGCATGTTCCACTTGACACTACAAAGATTAGAGTTAGAGGGAGTTGATTGTAGTTTACATTTTCTTCAAAGGAAGCAATATATATATACATATTTCTCATATTCCCCCCTTCATATCTTGCGACTAAAAGATGGCAGACTTAAGAAAATTGATACATATTGTCAGTAATGTTAACACATCGTTCACTACTTTGCTAACGTGACAACAGCTACACTTTGTGTTGTCACCATATTAAAAGAATTACTGAGTATTGTGTTCTATATCATATTTACCTTGTCATATTTAGCCCATTCAGTGGAGGCAGAGACAGATAAAAAGAAAATCGCATTGGCAAATTTAAATAAATGCCACGAAGTGTTAGATTTGGAGACTTCGATAACAACAGCAATTCTTCCATCTTGTTTTGAAGCGAGCAACGCGATAATAAAAGCAGAGGACACTTGCTTGACAATGGCAGCATCTGGTTATTATGATGATGTGTTTTATTGCTCTGTTTTGCAAATAGAAGTACTAGTTGGAAGAGTTTATGTGTGCCGCCTTTTTGAATCTGGTGGATTTCAAGGGTATTTTCATAACGAAGGGCAGTGTTTTATTCAGCAACCCTTACGTTTAACGAATGACCTGTTACGCTACCATGTCTATACAATGGATGATGTCAACATGGAAAAAATCAGATCTAGAAAATTATACCAAACAATGCGCAATTCTGGTAATTCGTATTAAGTAATCGTTATTATAATCTGGTATAAGAGTGTTTTAAATTTAAGCTAGAATAAAAGAAAGTTGCACGGCTTTTTTATTTCCCAATCTATTTTAGAAGGGCAAGTTCATGTATCGCTGCAGTTTCTGCGTATCATGGACGAATATGCTTTTCTTAACGCATCATACTTTCAAATAACCAAGTTGCGATTGCGTTTTTAGATTATTGAAATTAGAAACAAAATTCTGCTCTCGTAAATTATAATTAAAATAGCCGTACCTTTATTTCTTTAGAAAAAAAAGAAGAATGTAACTTCAAGGAATATAAAAGGCAACAAAAATAGTTTTTACAATACTATGAGCTCAATTATGCCAACCATACAATCAGAAAAAGAGAAACGTCTATTTGTTTTTGGTATTACGTTGCACAACAGCCAACAGTTTGATGCAAATGAAAATAAAATTGAGAATCGGTACGTATGTAACCTTGCGCGCATGCGATGAAATTATTATACTGAATTATCCCTCTGTTTCCTATTATTTCTGTGTTTTTTTGTATTTTAGTCACGTTATATGCGATAATAAAGAAATTCGTTCAACACTCCAACCTCAAATCGTCAAATATAGTTCCAAGTCAACATTTTCACAAAGCATACGGAGATGTCTCCTTTAGCAATATCCCTCTGTGATTTCTGTGAACGATCAGTTTTCTATTATTTTATCTTTATCAAACCACCATCGGTAAGACTGGCCTGCTAGTTTCTCACAATTGAAGTATGAACAACGGTTTTTCACATCTATGAAGTACTATCCCGGGTCACCAAGAAACCGGATCATACAAGCATGGTGTTTCAGAAATGACCCAGGAAATATAATTGACGCGTGCCTGAACAATTTGTTCAGTTCCAGATACGAAATTCCGTATTCAAAAAAGAGGTCTGGAGAACCTTGTCGGAAACGATATCCTGTTGCAGTAAGGTCAAAACAAGCGGCAACTATAACACCAGACACTTATCCAAACTTGGCAGATGATTACGGAACAAATCTTTATAAATATTCCTGTGGTGAATTATTCCGTCATAACCGTCTTCACTGGAGATTAAGAAACGAAAATAAACAAGTTGTTGCTATGGGTGGTTACAACAGCTACAGTGGAGACTTTATGGTAACCTTTTCTTTCTCTTAACGTTCAAATTAATTTCAATTTGTTTAAATTTAGCTGTTTTCTACTCTCTAAGTAAACGCTATGTATATTTTTTCAGCTTCTTGCAATTATTACATAACAATATACACCAGACATAGACGGACGGTAACAACAGACACGGTTACGAGCTATTAATTTTTTTTTTCCAACTTTTATTTATACTAATTTTTTACCTTAAAATGTTCTCCATCTATAAATAACATTTTAATGTCCGTTATATTTCTTGAATTTTTAGAAATATGAATACGTTCATGTTACTGCGGTAAAAACGGAAATGACACCGATAATTACATGCCAATGTAAAATCTTTAGTACGTTGCAAGCCCAATCGATGTTGATCATGGAAATTATGCAAATGCGACAGAGAAGGTCACGTGTTGCCATAGTCACTTAATGAAGGATTTAATGATATTTGTATATTTTGACGGCGTAAACGAATCAGCGATTATTCCAGAACATATTAGCAAACAGGTGTGTTTTGTTATATTCAATTGTAACTACATTTGTAAGTACTAAATACCGGACAAATTATTGGGTAGCATAAGGGGTCAAATTTTGAAAATAATCTCCTTAATTAACTATATGTGTTGTGGCGATAAGAAACTGTGACAGAAAGGGTTGTTATAAATCTGTGTAAGTCTGTTTTAATTTTTTTATTTTAAATCATAGATTGTTTTGGAAGCTCTTGAATGCAAGAACGATCAAGTCATTTCACTTCCCGCCAAAACAGGCGTTAAAGGTTTTTCTATTGTTGCAGAGCAAGTTGAATTTGATACAGTGTGTAATGTTGACAAGACTCACAAACAAATCGCAACATGTCACTCAACTCAATGTCGTTTATCAAAGAACCAATCAACAAAACGAAATGTAAGAAATTTAACTGATTGTTCATCACTTTGTCAATTTCTTAAATTGCTAAAAGAAAATTTTGACGAAGTGCCAACGAGGATGGAGATGGATATCGAGGTTGATGATGGTAACTATGGTGATAGCAGTGATGAAGATGATACTTTACCCTCTGAAAAGGTTATTAGTTTTACTTATTACAGCCAAACCTATATACTTATAAAAGCAGACTTAAAAAATAATTTTTTGAGGAAACATAGCAACAAAAAAATCCTTTTTTGTGAGAAGCGATTAAAAGTTTAAGCTTGACTTTAGAAAGTAAACATTTTATGTCAGAATTATTTTGAATCTATGGACTTTCTGCATTTTACACACATCTTTTCTTCGTAGTGGGAAGATATATTTGATGTTGCATGTGGGTTATGGACCTTTGGCAAGAATTGTCCTTTTACTCAAATTGTTGATTCCAATACAGATTCAAACAACTTAAGTATATAATTCTATCAACGAAGTAGAATAGATATTAAAGAACCAGAAACTTTCCCATTGTTTGTTCCTAGTGCTAATGGAACGTGTACTTGCCAGGTAAATTTTTAAACCATTTAGAAATACTATTACTATCTTACAATTAGTTGATTAAGGTTAATATGTTTTGATACTTAGGCCGGATGGACGTCTGACGAAAATCCAGATGGTCTTTTGGAAGAAGTCGTATAGACTGTTTTTAAGCTTAGGCAAAAGATTATCAATTTTGAGAAGCCTTTTTCCAAAACGAAGTCATTTTCCATCAATATCCTGCTCTTGGTGCGGCGGAAAATGCAGTTCACTTGCTTGTGATGGAACGAAAATTGGATTAAATATTAAACAAGCATTTGTTTCACCCATTGAACGCTCCAACGAATCTGAAATTTTGGAAACGAAACTGAGACGATTGGATCGGTGCTTTATTCCCACATCCATGAACAACACTGCAGCATTTTGCAAATTGGCGCGAAACACTTTTCAACAAATTTGTCGATTTATAATTGATGGGGATTATAACCAGATTTCGTCACTTATGTTCGAAGAATATGTGTAGTTACTTGATGATCGAGTTGTACCCTTTATTTCTCGCGTTTTCAACATACAACAGGAAGGTATAGATCGAAACGAACAACTGGCCGCCACCAAGTTGTTATCGATGCTGTTTACTGATTGTTCCGTTGATGTCATATGTCCTATCGCTTTAGCAGAAAAGCTGAACAGTTTTTTTTTAGCAATAGCAATATGGACACTTTGATGTTTGTCGAAGATGTTAAGACATATATATTGTCCAGAGATGGCATGGTTAATGATACAATCATTCCTCGTTCATAATGGGACGATTCCCGAGGACACGCTTAGCTTTTTCGCACACGTATGCGAGCGTGTAAAATGTATACTTTCTTTTAATACTCCACCTGCACCAACTCAGAAATTAGAAGGTACTTATAACCCGGCGAAGTACAGTCGAGCGTACTACTTTACCGAGAATGGAGAGCAAATAAGAATAGGTACAAATTACCCTGCAATGTTTAGTGATGTTGAATCAACATCATGCAGCGAAAAGACGGATGAAGTAGCAAGAATAGATAGATTGGAAGGTAAGATGTGAAGTCATTGCTTCATTTCTGTTCTTCAAAAATATTTTTATGTTTATATAATCAATGGAGATCAATTTTCACATTTTAAACAATCCAATAATGAACTGTAATTCCCGAAAGCCTTTAGTGTTCCTGATTTTCATAAAGATCCTGGAATATTCTTTATTGTACATTTAGACATGATAAAAACAGTAATAGACAGACAATCGAAAATAATGAACATGTTAGTTAAGTTGGACCAAAAGATTATCCAGCAACCAATTATTAATGATGTTCTACGTTTAACCATCACCACCATCGACACAGTTGAGCAACTAAATGAAGTCGAAAATATTACTGAAGAAGAAAAGAAAACGATGCTATTAAAACTTCAAATTGTTTATGTCTAATTTTACATATAAAAAAGAAAGAAGATCTAAATTAGTCGTAAACTCATTACCAGCTTCATGTAGGCTTGCCCTGTTTTAAAGGCCTATTTATCCTATACGTATACTGTTTTATTTGTAATTCAAGGTGTGTCAGTTCAAACAAATTGGCGGGAATGATTACAGGGAAGCGACAAAATTAATTATGGAAAGGTAACTTTAATATTAAATATCTATATGCCTTCGATTTAACAAACAAATGATTTCATTTATCTTTCTATTACATTCTAATTCTAAACTTTCCTATTTTTAGTAAAGTATTTACTACAAACTTTATGGGAAAGTGCAATTTGAAAGGAAATGGTGGGAAGACGGCACTTGAAGAAAAAGCTATTTTCAAATTGATTATTGGTAAGCGTTACTAATTTATTTTAACATTAATTTGCAATTATGGTCTTACTTTAAAGATATCTGATGTTGGACTTAATAAATTAATTGTTGTAATAGATGCGGTGAAAGAAAAATACGGCACAGATGAAAAACTTGTGCGGCAAGTTTTTGCTGTCAAATTAAAAAATGCTCCCAACGCAAAAGGTGGAGTGGGTCGGAAAAACAATTAGTGTGCATTTGTATAGTTATTAGTACCCAGATTTTTAAACACCGTTTTAGATTTATTTTATCGGATTAGCTTGTAAAATTGATTTACAAAAGCTACAGCTGTGTGCTTTATTTTGGAAAAAAGACTTCGCAGAAAGTTTATTTAAACAAGTACGGAACGGATTTATGCTTTCTTCACAAAAATGTTTTTGACTACATGTCACACTCAATCGAGTATTTTACACCGTCCTTGTTTTTTAACTCGCGAAAGAAGAGGCAACAACAACTCGAGGTACGTTGACAGGTTCTTTCTAAATGTTGGAAGAAAATGTGTTTTTTTCTTACTTTTTCTCCTCATTTGTGGTAGAAAAATATTGCACATAAAATATTTTTATTACAATATTGTTGTAAAATTATTCATTGTTGCGAATGACATTGTTTTTAATGGAATAAATTGTTGTAAATAAATCAGACTTATCGTCCCCGCGTTGAAAACTGGACAGGGTATTTTTTAAGCGAAGTAAGTAAGAAAGCTCTTTGCCCAGTGATAAGGGAATAAATTTTAAATCCTTATGACAGAAATAAGTTTTAATGTTTAAAATACGCACACTTTGCCATGACATACAAAAACGTGTACGGCATAAAATGTCTGCAATAACACGTCTTTAAAACCGTTTAGAAAGACGTCTAAAACAGGTCTACAACAAGACGTCTTGAAAACGTCTGGGCAAGATGTCTAAAAAACGTCTTTCTTTCGACGTCTAAAAGACGTCTTGCAAAAAAAGTCTTAAAAGCGGACATATTAGACCAGTTTTAGACGTTTTTTAGACGTCGGCGGCTGCGTCTTTTAAACGTCTTTGTGCCGGCTGGGTTTTCTCCCCCGATTTACTTTGTTGCAGAAAAGAAGGCTAACTTCTACTAAAGAACAGTATGTAAGCAGAACGATTGTCAAGTTGCGATGAATCCACCGCAATAATGGCACGATCGTCACACTTAAGCCAGGTGTTATGCTTGTCCTTGATAAAAGCCCAGTAATGGCCTGCCCTAAGAGTGCCGGAGTGGTTGATGGTGGCAACTAAATTGAATGTTTTATTGAAACACACATCCTCAGAGGGATGGGATGGTACTTTCAAGACGTGATGTTTCTTTGGAAGGCACAAAACCAACCTGTTGTCTTTAAACGATGACCCATTAAGAGATGTATACCTTAACAATTGGACAACTAAAACACTTCCACAATTTGATATTATTGTCTCGACTGTTGCTTCCTGATGTGTCGAGCACTGGGGACAATACCACTTGTTGTCGCCTAAAAGTTGCTGAGGTTGGAAAAAATAATTAAAGGAGTCCTATATTGACATAAGTGTTGGTAAGGTTAAAATGGGCTTCTTTTGGCTTCTTGAAGATGAATAAAAGCAAAAATTACAGGACTTTGTTGTGGTCAATGTTACTGAGAGAATTTCGTCCACCAAAGATGAAGATCCGATCAACTAATCAATAACAACTTGTAAAATTTCAGGGACATCTTGTTGGCTATTTTGCAAGGACCGCCGAAAGTTTGATGGGTCAATTGCCGAACTCGAGCAACATAAAAGGGACACATTTATCACTATAGATTTCTCTAGTGCTGACATCAACAAGTCTCTGATGGCAACTGAGCCCAGAGCTTTGGACGGATAGTTAATGCTTGAAGAATGGAGTTCGCATAGCAAGAATTGTCTTTGTTTATCAACCTAGGGTGAATGTTGGAAACAGCCTTTTTGGTTGATGTTTGATTAGGATGCGTGGGTGGAGGTGGGGCATTTTGATGCAGTTTTAAAGTTGAACAATTTGCCATAGGGAAGTGATTGTGTTGTGATAGAGGTGAAGAGGAGGCTACTGGGACTATTGTGTCGACGCTCTGGCAATCCAGATATAAAAAGAACCTTTCATGCTCATATCACCAGGTTTGCGTGCAGTTGAAAATGCAGAACGGCTGCTGAAAGCAAGAGATTTTAAACAGCAAGGTACAGACTTCGAAGAGTACCATCTAGGACCTACCTCAATGGCAAATATATATGGCAACCACCCGTTACCGCGTATTACCTCAACTAGTGGAGCATATTTATAAAGCTTTTTGGAGTGCCAAGATTCCATATTTTTCTCACAAGGACAAGTAAGCTCAATTAGGATGACGTGCTTAGAACAGTTAGAATATATCACAACATCCGGTTTTAAAGAGATGATGGCTATATGGGCTGGAAAAACGAATCCGTTGCTTAGGTCTACTAAAAAGACCCAGTCGTCGGCAAAGTGCAGAAGACCTGTTGATTTTGATCTTTTTCCCGAGGTGTAGGTACCTGCCTTGACAAAGGGTACTTTGCGGGCACACTGTTTATTTGATGGTATTACTTCAGAATAGAACTTTTTGGGATGGAAAAGAAGCTCGCAAAGGACAGAATCATGCCTGAAAGTAAACCTGCCTTGCGACAGGGCAACCTTACAGGCTCCTAAGACATGTGCTGTTGTGCACACCTCCTTTCTACATAAAAAGCAAGAGGATTCTGACATAATTTTCCAGCGCTTTAAGTTACTAGGAGAAGGAAGGACGTCGCACGTAGAGGAAAGACAGAAAGACAACAAGTTTGGAGGCATGGCTAGAATGGATTTCCATGACAGGTTGTTTTTGACATAATTCTCCCATCCATTCCAATGTCCCTGCAGTTGTAACTGCATAGCTCTACTTATCTCAACTTCTTTTGGCACATTTAGGTGCCCCGATGATAAACCTGAATTTAGTTGGCGTTTTGTGCATTTTAGGAATCCAATAAATTTGAGGAATACATTCATTTTCACCGGTGACATTTAAGTTATATTTATTTTTTAGGGTACTTTACTGTTTTGTAATGATATCTGTTGCTGATGAATAAATTTGATTGTAGGTTTCTGTTTGTTGACACAATCCGAGCTCCCAAACCTCTGCATAAAACCGTTTACAAATCACAGCAATATCACATGTGGCTTTGTCAATAGGTGTAACAACAAAGTTATTATGCAGGTCTTTAAGTGCTTTGACAGAGTCGGCGTCCTTCAGAACTTGTGAAACATTCTTACCAGTGTCACAATTCTCAAAGATGTTAATCCTTTTATCTACCATATGATATTGAGATCTCCTGTCATTATATGACCATGGTGTTTGTCAATAAAGGGGTGTTGTGTCTCTTTAATAATAACCGTATTCCGTCTGTCTGTTCGTGCGTCTAAAGTGACTTGTGTTAACCACGCACGAAATTGCGCGCAGCTCTCTGATCTTTTCGCTACGCTATTTTAAAGTTTTATTCTTATTTTGTCTTTTGCGTAGTCCAAAAGTTTAATTCAAAAAAATTTTTTTATAAAAAATTCATGGTTAATTAACTTTTATTGTTCCTTCGATGCAGTTTCTTTGTTATAAATAACTACACGGGCAAACAAAGTTGCGGACAATTAACATTGCGTTGTCTATTTCATTAAATAAGCTTTAATTATTCGCGCCTTTGAAAGGAAATTAACAAAAACAAGTTTTTGATAATAGGAGAACAATAAATTTTAGAAGAATTTAGTAAGTGATTTTTTGTTTCTTCTAAACATGAATTTGAATATTAATTTGTAAAATTTTGTTTCATTTTTAACCATTTTTATTTTTTTTGACAACAATAAAGCTGAATGTGCTTAACTTTTTTTGCCGAAACTTACTATGTTTTCAAACTGAACAAAAAGTGTAAGAAAATGTCAAATTTGGTTTTTTAAAAGCTATTTGCAAGAAAGGTCTCTTTTTAACCTCAATTAGGTCGTAAAAATGCGTGAGATATTGTTAAATATATATATTTTACGAGAAAGCGGCGTCACACTACCTCCGATAATCTATACTATAAAAAAGGTGTAGTTTACATTGCTTCCTTGCCTATAAGTGTATATTTCCAGGAACCATGGCTATCACAGAGTAATCTAATAACAGGTGCGCGAAATAATTTTATAACAGGTGCGCGAAATAATCACGCCGGCTAATTTCCGTGGGTTGTTCCACGGGTTAATCGACTTTTATATATATAATCTTGAATCAAAATTCATTGTTTATGTCAGTCCGAAAAATGTACCTCGTCATGTGTAGTGCTACTATTTACCGTTATGCCTTGTTTATTCATTTCTTTGCTCACTTGTCCAGTCCCGTGTCTCATTGTCTCGTATGTCCCACTTGTATTGTATCATTATGTTTCATCATGTATTGTTTAATTGTTAATTGTTACTTGATCGTGTCATTAGGGATTTCATGTCAGTTACTTTATAATTTTTACATTTTTCATTCATTCCGTCAAATCACAAAACTGAGCAGTCACAAAATAACTTTATACAAAAAGTATCAAACAATTTGTTACACACGTCAAACTTTCAAGAAACATTTTAGCGTAATTCAATTTCAAGTTTATCTGGTTTTACACTTGGGCAATCTGGTACGATTATTTAATAATATATTTCAATTTATTTTGTCAAACGTTTATTAAAACTAAATTTGTATATATTTCCTTTCAGTTTGAATAACTTAACTTGCCATACTATTACCGTTTTAAAGTGTATTTCGAGCAACCCGACCTAAAAACTGGATAGATCCACATTCAAACAGATCCAATGTAATCGATGAGGAGGAGCAAAAGGTTGGACTACAAAACATTATCTGACACTGGCGAAAAAGTTACCAAAATTACTACTACAACAGACTCGAAGAATGATATCGAAAATCTAAGCCTCTTGGTGGATAACTGGAAATTGGATGAAGATATGTCTGAAGGGGGAAATAGGTCCCTTTTAAAGGACCACTTAGCTGTTGAAGAATCTATGCCAGTAATGGAAATTCAAGATCTCTTCGAGGAAGATGGTGTGGGTGATTTATATCCATTGAATGAAATATACGAAAAAGCTCTTTCGCAAGCACTATCACTACGTGCTAATTA
The DNA here is from genome assembly GCF_029227915.1 of Hydractinia symbiolongicarpus. Lineage (NCBI taxonomy): Eukaryota > Metazoa > Cnidaria > Hydrozoa > Anthoathecata > Hydractiniidae > Hydractinia > Hydractinia symbiolongicarpus. Next base: position 1,658,910 of record NC_079888.1, on the reverse strand, counting down.
CAGACACAAGCATGGAGAACTTAAAAAAATAAAAAATAGGAGAGAAGCTCGAAAAAATTTGTACTAATACTCCTGAAAACTCACCTATGATAAGAGATATTAGAAAACTCATGGAGAGGTATGATAACCTTAAATTTCTAAAGAGAGAGTATATTCAGAAAGTGGAACATGAGGTTAATTCACGAGAAATTGAGAAAGTTGAGTCATTTAACCCTTTTCTTTAAATATCAAGCTTAATAAATTCAAGGACTACAGCTCGCCTCTTGATATCTACACATTTCAAACTATGATTGAGAAACTCTACCTCAAATCTACACCAAAAAGTTTACTACCTGATCTGTTAAGAAATAATTACCTTGAGAATCCTGCTTTAATGTTAGTTAGGAATGTTGACGACATTGAAGAGATATGGAAAAGACTCATAGCAGCATAATGGTGATTGTAAAACCATGCTAGCGAAAAAATTACATGAAGTGAACAACATGGATTTATTGTGGAAGCTAAGAGACCCGGAAAAGGTTACAAACGGAATAGCCAAAATTATTACAGTCATGAAGGATCTGCTCTCATTATGCAAAAAGCATGGTTTGGAAAATAATCTTTTCTATGGAGATGCACTGGAAAGAATTTATAAGCTGCTAGGAAATAGTAGAGTAACAAGATGGCTCGCCACAGAATGTGAGGAAGATGGTAAAAAATTATGGAATAAAATCACTAAAAATCACTTGAAGAAGCTCAAATTCAAAACTATAGACCTTGGCGAACTGTTTGGAAAGTCAACTCGGTCACCACTCCTTGCCGCATGGTATTCGATGCGTCTCAGCCTACAGATACAGGATTTAGCCTCAATGATATCTTGGCAAAAGGGAGAAATAACATGAACAAACTCGTAGAAATATTCATCCGATGGCGAATTCACAAATACGGATTTCATAATGACATTCAGAAAATGTATAATTCTGTGAAACTCCATCAAGATGACTGGTGCTTTCAAAGATATCTTTGGAAGGAGAATTTGGATGACTCAAAACCACTGCAACAAAAAATCATCAAAACTTTGATCTATGGCGTCCGGTCTAGTGGTAATCAAGCTGAAACTGGCTTAAAGAAAACAGCCATGTTGTCCAAAGAAGAATTTCCAGAAATCAAGGAGATCGTGTTTAGAGATATCTATGTAGATGATTGTTCGTCTGGTGAACATACAAAAGAAAAGTGATTGGAAAGAGCAGATCAATTAGAACTGGTCTTAAATCGAGGAGGCTTTAAGTTAAAAGGAGTAACGTTTTCTGGTTTAGATCCTCACAATTCGTTATCAGATGATGGCATCACAATTTGTGTCGCTGGCTTACTATGGCATTCAAAAGACGATTTAATATCGCTCGACATAAAAGCTATTAACTTTGCGAGAAAACATAGAGGAAGAAAAACAGTTCAAATCAAATCAATACCATCAACATTAACCAAACGACATTGTGCATCAAAAGTCGCAGAGGTATTTGATCTCACAGGGATGTTAACACCTATCATTGCTGGAATGAAGCTTGATTTACATGAATTGGTTGTCAAAAGGCTTAACTGGGATGATGCAATACCAGATTATTTACGCCAGTTATGGATATCACACTTTGAGATGATATCAGAGATGAAGAACCTGAAATTCGATCGAGCAATCATACCAGAAGATGACCTAAGTCTAGACGTGGAAACGTTTGCATTTGGCGATGCAAGTAAGTGTTTAATTTGCATTGCAATTTATGTGAGATTTAAGCGGAAATGTGGAGGTTACTCTTGCCAAATAGTTTTGTCAAAGTCAAGATTAGTTCCTGAAGGTCTGCCCTTATCAAGAGCAGAGTTATACGCCTCATTAGTTAATACTCATTCATCAGAGGTGGTAAGAAAAGCATTTTAGCAATATTATAAAAGCAGCGTGAAATTTACCAATTCGCAAATTGTCCTGTTTTGGATTTGTAATAATAATCGATCCCTGAAACAATGGGTGAGAAACCGTGTCATTGACATTCAAAGATTTACCACCATAGAAGATTGGAGAAATATCCAATCAGAAAACATGATTGCTGATCTTGGCACAAGAAGAGGTGTTAGCCTGAAAGATGTTGACAAAAATTCAAGATGGTGCAACGGATATGACTGGATGAGGTATGAAATTAGTCAATTTCCGTGCAAAAGTATCAAAGATATTACTCTTACCAATTCTCAACAAGAGGAAATAAGAAAAGAAAGTCCTTTTGATTTTGACGGATTATCTTATGTGCAGAGGAAAATCCCCGATGAAGTTTTTAAAAGAAGAGCATTTTCTAATTATATTATCGATCCCAACAAATACCGTTATAAAACCGTGATTCGTATACTAGCCATTGTTATCAAATTTGTATATAATATGCGTAAAAGTATTATCAGTTATAGACAATCATCATTGCAATCAATCAAGAAACAACCGATTACCACAAAATCCACTCTGCTACTGTTAGATGACGACATTCAAAAAGCTGAGAAATATTCTTCAGAAAAGCTGCTCTCGAAATTCAGCATTTTCAACCACAAAAACAGTACGAGAAATTCACCAATGAAAAGAATGGCATCCTGTATTATACTGGCCGTATCTTGCCAACTGAAGAAATAACTATCGTGGGAAAGATGACAGAAGCAATGAAAGATCTGTCAGCCAGCACATTTTGTGTACATGTGGTTGATAGATACTCACCGTTAGCATATTGCATAATTAATGAAGTTCACTGGTACAACAGCATAGTAAAGCACTTTGGTGTAGAATCTGTATGGAGATTTGTGCTTAAAGAAAGCATTTATAATCGAAGGAAGAAGTATTGTTAAATGGATTAGAGAATCCTGTCGTCATCTTTAAAGGAAAAATATTGCAGCAGCAATGGGACTTATATCAAGGTATAATGTTACTATTGCCACATGCTTTTATATTTCTCAAGTTGATCTATGTGGACCGTTTAGAGCATAGTCACATCATCACAAAAGAGCAACTATCAAAATTTGGTTGGTCGTGTTTTGCTGCAACACAACTTCTTGTACAGCAATCAAGACAATGGAGGATTATTCATCAACTGCATTTATTCAAGCGTTTGTGCTATTTTCTTGGAAAAATGGCTATCCAAAATTGCTGCTATCCGACGAAAAAAGTCAAATTGTAAAAGCATTACACTCAATGGATAACGCTGTGGCTCCGTCTTTCAAAAGTCCTGATGGTATTTGGTCATAACCTGTAGCTTTCTTGCGCTGCAACTTCTTCAGCTGACTTTCAAGAAATACATTTGAAACGTAAGTGAACGCAAAAACAGAATTCGTATTTTCATTTACTTGACTTGGGTTACTCTTGTTCTCGATAAGGAGGTTTTTGTGAAAACTGTTCTTTGCATTTTTTATTATGTTATTGCATCGGTTCTTTAGGTTCTTATAAAAACGACAATCAGCACTGTTGCCTGATTTTCGTGCCTTCCTCAAGACAGTATCTCTCCGAGACATAAGTCTCCTAACCTCCATACCCTAACCACGGGCACTTGCCTCCCTTCACTCTCTTTTGTATGAGCGGCGCGTGTTTATCGATTACGGATAACAAAATATTTTTAAAATAACTCCACGCACTAATTACATCAGTCAATGTGTACAGATGCTTCCAATTTTGTTTATTTTTTAAAAAATCATCGTGGTTGTAGTTGGTATAATTAAGACAAGTAATTACTTTTGGTGGAAGTTTTTGACCAGTGTGTCTTCGAACGCAAGCGACGCAATCGTGATCGCCAATACTCACGGGTATAACTTTTGTGGAACGAATTAGCGAGTGATTGTTTGTATAAATCAAATCTATAAGGGGTGCTTGATCCTCTTGTTGTTCTCGTAGCCGCTGTTACCAACTGTTTAAATCCCTGGACAGCCATTAGCTCTTTAAATTCTGAATGATCATTTTTATTTTTATAGTTAACATTAAAGTCACCCATAATAATAACTTCTAGCGATAGGTCGTTAACGGTCTCAAGCGTATATAGAAAATATTCTTTCCACTTCTTGTGTAAGTGAAGTGAATTGTCCGGGGGTAGATACATACAGCAAATTAGATGTTTCGCTTTTTCCGGGCATATTTCGATCCAAATGTTTTCTAAAAACTCACATTCAAGGTCTTCTCGTCGTTTCCAGTTTATATTCTTCGATACGTATATAGCAACACCTCCTCCTAGGCCAGTTTTTCGTCTCTTTTCTACAAACTGCAACCCCGGAATACAAGCTATCGCTTTCGTGTGCAATATGTGTCTCTGAGAGAGATAAAACTGAGTTTTTCCCTCCCGAAAATAAAGCCGTAAGATTTGGTAAACAATTTGTCAAAGCTCTACAGTTTTGGTGAAATAACTTTACTCCTTTTCTGAAAGTAAAATCTGTTAATCTACCAACATTTCAATCGGCTTGTGGTCCCGGGCACGCTTCAATATTTCCTGCTATCAATAAAAGTAGCGGTAAAAACAAACTGCGTTTTACGTAAGCTAAATTCCTTCACTTTTGATACTGCCAATAAACAACCAAAAGAAATTGCAGCATCCACTCGTGTTAGATTTGTTGAAACTTCACTATTTGTGAACAGTGGCTTCTTTACAAGTATACCAATAATTAAAAGAACAAGAATCTTTGTCAAGAGCCGACTTGCGTCTGCTCTGGCCGCCATCATGACCACCAGACCAATGAATTGTCAATAACAGACAGTCCATGAATAAGTTTTTCTTCCAGCTCGTCGATTGACTTTCTGTCACAAATGGAACCGTCGATAATCCTTCCTAAAAACGTACAGGTTGATTATGAATTGACGGGATAAAGGGAGAAAAGTCAGTTTCGTTGTCAGGTCTAATAACGCTGAAGGGTGCGCTGTTAATTGATCTACCCTTAATGATGACGAAGCTGCGGGATTTTTTTGCACGGAAGTCCATTCTTGCCCAGCTAAGAGCTGTGACGCACCTGTCAAGTAGTATCTTTGAGCCAGGAACTGAAGAAGACATAAGGTTAATGTCGTCTATGAAGGCTCTTATCATAGGTAAGGAAACTTTGCCAGATGTAATGTAGCAAGAGAGTGATGTTGCCAGTGTATATTCTAAGACAACATTTATACCAGACAGGAACACAATGATGGACAATGTACAACCTGCAAAAATGCCTTTAAGGTGTTGGTGCCATTTGCTTGGAGCAGATTTAGAAAATGATTTGCTGTACAGACCAGAGTAGTATTTCTTCACAATGGCAATCCAACTTGGGGATATGCCATATCTTTCCATAGCAAAAAAGATTATTTTGTGCGGAATTGATGGATACGCACTTGTTATATCTAACCAAATAGTGGCAAGGTCAGCTTTTTCCAAGCGTGCATCTTTCAAGGCTGTCCAAGGCTGTACTAAAAATAAACATCAATACAATGGCTCTGATCACATTGACAAACCTTTAAAAGGACGCTACTTCCAGTTCCTGCCAAATGAATACTATAAGGATGTCTCAATAAAATATGACCGCATTCAAAATTTACCAGAGATGCGTTCTGAATTACCTGATTTGCCAGTTGTGGAATTGCTAAATATCATACCAGAAGGAGATAAGGGTCCTGCTGAAAATCAATTTCAACAAAACTTACCTGACGATGACGAGAGTATAACCCGTTCTGGTTTAGTTTGCCCGGTTGAACCTAAAGATGCTGACAAAGAGTTACGAATAGTACTGGAGAAGCTCTTGGGTTCTGAACATGCAGTTAATCAAGAACTTCAACATAGCACAGTTGCAAATGCAAATTTAGAATATACACGAGAACGGCCTATTCGGGAATTAAAAACTCCTGGGTTTTTTACTATGGCATACCCAACTGTTTTTATTAATGGAAATTGTGACTTAACTGTTCCAAGGTTAAATAAAATTAACTCTGAGGAATACATCAAACATATATATTATTGTTCTGATAATCGTGTAGCACGCCATCCGTACTTGAAATTTTTCTTATTAAATATGCGTTTGCGAATGCAAGCATTGCAGCAGGGTAGCTTTCTTGTTTCCCAACAATTAAATGATGCTCATCTCACAATCGCTGAACTTCGAGATAATTTACAAAATGATGATGATTCAGTTCCACGTAAAATTATTAGTATTGGAAAAAACCTGGTAAATACCGATCCATACTGGAGAGAACAAAAAAAAAATTGGATGCCATGCTGTTTTTTAGACAAAATGAATTTGGCGATTTACCAGCATACTTTGATACCAACAGTTGTGCCGAATTTCATTGGAAACCATTGAATGATAAACAATGTGTTGATAAACAATGTAAACGAAGATGCTGGACGCCAGCAAAGGTGCTGCTTCAACGGAAGATTTAGTACATGTTTATCGCCATCTCATTGAAAACATTGATGATGGAAGCACTGTTAAAAATTTGGCGCAACGACTACTTCAAAAAATTGCGGGTTTAGTAGATGTTCCAGGTGCTGCGGCGGATATCATTAATAGTGGTGGTCGTCTGACTAGATGTACCAGAAATTTTCGATACATTGGTATCAGTGGTTTCCGAGCCTTGGATACGTATGGTGAAGATGGAACTGTTACAAAAAGTAGCGCATTAGACAAATACTTAAGTGATAAGCGGAGAGAAACTGAGCAAGAAATATCATTATGGAACTGGAGCAAAAAGTGTAATTGTACCTGCAAAGTAGATCACGTCCCAGTTTTTACAGGAACATCTACAAAACCTGTCTGGCCTGTTACTGAGGACTATGCAAAAGCTATGCTCATCATATTTTCTGTTGGAACGTGGCACAATACCGAAGATTTGAAGGGACAACATGAGTCATTTGCTGCTGCTTTAGCTTCCCTTGTTCAAACTGAAGAATGCCCATCAATATTAATTGATTCATAAAAAGAGGCTAAACAATCATTCGATAAAAAAAGCGAAAGAACACAAAGTCACACCCGTGCAATCAATATTGAAACCAATACTCAGTGTTCGGATCAATCATCACAATATACAGATGCAAGTTCCCAATGTTCCCAAAATTCTGCCATTGCACAAATGAACATAGGTAGAGCAATAATGAGAGATATTGCTAGGCACCATGTTGCTGATATCAATAAGCCGAATGTACAACAGGTTCTTCCTGATGGTGGGCCTACATTTGATTGGAATAATTATTTGATTGGAATAATTATGCAATTCAAAGTTTTGGTAGTCAATGGCCAATTAAATGTTGCCCATCGAACTTTTACTTGTAGATTAATTTGTATTTAATTTGAATTTCCAGGACTATATATACCTTAGAAATATTGAGTATACGTAATCTTTGATTTGTAGGGGGAGAGTTTCTATTATGGTGCCTGCCCCTGCCTTGCCGTTGCCTTGCCAGCACTTACCGTGCCTTTGCCTACCCTTCCTATACCTTTTCTGCTGCCTGCCCACTATGCCCTTGCCTGTGCCTCCCATGCCTTGCCTACCCCTGCCTTGCTGATTCCTCTTCCTGTTCCCTTGCCTGTCTTGCCAGCACTGACCATGCCTTTCTTTACCTGCCTTTTCTATGCCTTTTCTGGTGCCTGCCTACTAAGTCCTTGCCTGTGCCTCTCATGCCTGTGCCTCCCATGCCTTGCCTACCCCTGCCTTCCTGATTCCTTTTCCTGTTTCCTTGCCTGCCTTTGCCCTTTCCTTTCCTTGCCGTGCTTAATGCCTTTGCCTTGGCAACCTCTCCGCAACACTTTCTATACTGGTTGTAGGCATAATTTACGTAGGACGTCATTTCAATGTACGCTGGGTTTTTAATTGGGCTGGAAGGCGTCGTCGGCCGCTTGATGCACAAAGCGTACGGTGCCTAATCTATCGCAACGTGTCAACTTGAACGCCAGGGACGGCATAACTGTTTACACAAAATCGTGTAGCAAAACGCTTGAAACACTGCGACATACGGCGTAAAAAATATATGAAAAAGGTTTACAATACAGCAAGCTGCACTGAAGTATCTTGTCTACATGTTAATAAAATTGGGATTAGGCTCCCAGAAGAAGGTGCTGAATACACTTTCTTGCTTATTACAAGCATGAGTACTGTCCAACTTGGACCTATAACTATTCACTGAGAAAATCTTAAAGAGAAAAAACAATCCTTCAATCACAAACAATACGACACAAGACAGAGCTAACAACATAACGGACTGGTTACAGAACAAACACAAATGGAAAAAATGTATATGTCAAAAATATATAATATAAAAAGAATTATATAAAACCCTCCTGTGCGCCAGAACTTGTGACTCTGGCTGTAGCTTTCCACATGTGTTACAGGGCCCCAACACTCAGCCTTACACAGGAGGTTGTCATGACAGGACTAGCCTGTACATATTTTGACTAAGGACAGCAGGGTTGTCAAGCCTGAAGACCAAGTTAGTAAACTTGGGCACCTTACTGAACTGGGGTAAAAAGTGGGGTCGTTACACCCAAAGACAAGCTGAAAGCAAACTCCCTTGCTAAGCTTCTTTTAAGTTACCAGTGAAGAGTGAGCTGAACTCTTTACCCTCTGGGTATTGACGGCAAACTGGTTCGAATGAGCTAGCTGGGGTAATATAAAACCGCTCGGATTTACATTTTCCTCTCCCATGACCCTGGAAGTACAGGTTTTATAAACGTAATGATAAGTGTATAAGAAAGAAAGTAAAAGCGGATCAACAGCGAACGTAACAAAGAATATACACAAAAACAACCATTATGTATGGATAAGATAAGATAAGATAGCAATTGGTTAGCTGCACACAGACCTCCCAAGAAACTCTAAAAGAATTGTACCAAGTCTATGTGCAGTTGACAAGTCTATGTGCAGTCAACCAATCGCTACGTTAATACACATATGCATTGTCGTTTCAATATAATTTAAAAGAAAAGGAGATATAAAGAACATTATTGGAGGTTGATATAGTGTTTACTTGACAGAAAATAGTTCCACTTATTGCAGTGTCGAAATAAGATGATTTCAGTAAGATTTTTTAAAAATATTAAGGGAGGATGACTTAATTATATTTTCAGGAATTTTATTCCACACTCTCACTCCACTATACGTGATGAATTTTTGTCCTACTTCAGTTCTCTTGAATGGAGGAATCAAACGTGTCGGGTGATAGGGGCTAGGCGCAATACATTGTGATTTTTAAATATGTCTTCCATAGTTTTTGGTAATTGTTCATTTTTCAGTTTCCAAAAGAATTTACCTACGGCCATTTCAATGTTGAGATCAAGGGGAAGTATTTTGGTTTTTACAAATAAAGGACTTACCGGTTCGTCTTGTTTACAGAAATTAATGATCTGAACGCTTTTATTGATAGATTTTGATAGATCATTCAGATATCCTTGTGACGTTGTGCTCCAAATTAGAGAACCATAATCAATGAAAGGTTGAATTTGCGCATTGTATAGATTTCTCAGTAGACCTTCAGGGACAAAGTGTCTCAACTTTGCAAGTAAACAATTACCTTTCATTAGTTTTAGTTTGATGTTAGCAATTTGTTGGGAAAAAGTTAACTTATTATCAATAATTATGCCAAGATATTTACTGTGTTCCTTCTCCTCAATTTGTAGACCATTAATATAGATTTTAGAATCAAGAAGTGCATTGGCATTTTTAGGAGGAAAAATGAGTACACTTGATTTCTTAACATTGAGACTTAGTTTGTTTGCAGTCAGCCAATCAGATAATTTAGTTCAAGATTTAAGACTTTTTCAAGTGTTTGTCTGTTTTTATGCGAGAAGAATATACTGGTGTCATCTGCAAATAAATAAAATTGAAGAACTGGAGAAGCTGTGACAATGTCATTTATGTAGAGTAAGAAAAGAAGTGGACCTAGTACACTGCCTTGAGGGACTCCATTCTCTATATTTATGAAGTGTAAATTGCTGTTTTTCACTGATACACATTGAGTGCGATTTGTAAGGTATGAGGGAAACCAATCTAGTGCTAGGCCTCTAACACCATAAAAATTTAGTTTTTGAATAAGTATACGATGGTTAACAGTATCGAAAGCTTTAGCAAAGTCTAAAAAGATAGCACATGGTATCTCTCCCTTTTCCAGTCTTTCCACAATATTTGCCTCAAGATCTAAAATGGCTTGCTCTGTTGACTTTTTTTTTTGGAATCCATATTGCTTACTGTGTAAAAGATTCATTTTGGTTACAAAGTTGTATAGACGATCAAACATAACCTTTTCAAAGATCTTACTTACTACAGGGAGTAAGGAGATTGGCCTATAATTAGAGACATCCAGTTTTGAATTTCCTTTGTGTACGGGGATTACTTTGCTGTTTTCAATAACGATGGATATTTCCCCAGCTCAAAAGACATTTATAATTTGAGCAATAGGACTGCTGATTGCAGGCGCTGCGATTTTTAAAAATTTTGGTGAGATACCATAAATATCAGCTGCCTTTTTGGAGTCTAACTTGCAGAGTAGTAAATAAACTTCACCTGGATCTACTTCTGTCAAAAAATACTGTTTGTTAGGATTTTTTAGATAGTCTTAAAATTGTGTGTTTGGTTTAGGAAGTTTTTCAACAAGTTTTTTGGCGACACTTCCATAAAATTCATTAAACATATTGGCAACTTTTTTCTGATCAGTAACAATAGAATCATTTTCACTGAGAAATATGTTACCCACTCCTATTTTTTTCCTTTTGTTAATGATTTCATTGACTCCCTTCCAAACTTTTTTAGAGTTGTTTAAATGCACAGAGAAATATTCTTTATAGTACTTTGCTTTTGAAGTTTTGATCAGTTGTTTGAGATGTTTACAATAATATTTATACCTTAAGAAATAAATTTGACTTTTATCTTTCAAGTATTTTTTATATTTTTAGTCCTAAGTGACCTTTGTATCCCCTTTGTGAGCCAAGGCTTTCTCATCCACTTACTTTCCCTTTTAGAATATGTCTTCAGAGGTGCATGTTTGTTGATGACTGAGACTAGTTGTTCCTGAAAATCTTTATATATCGTGTCTATGTCATCCAGGTGGATGACATGTTCTACTGTTATAGTTTGAATCTCTTCTAGATAACTTGCCTCATTGAATTTGGAGAAGTCTCTTTTTGTAATTTTATCATTTTGAGTCATATTGACAAGGTTTTGTACAAAAATAAAGTTAGGCATGTGGTCAGTGATTTTACTAATGAGATTTCCACTGAATATATCCTTATCTACTATATTAGTGAAGATATTGTCAATCAAGCTGGGTTTGGCACCTAAAATAGTACGAGTTGGTTGTGTTATACATGGTTGCAAAAAATGATCATATAAACACTCCACAAATCTCCTTATTTCCTTATTTGTTTCATAATTTAAAAGACAGTATTTGAAATCCCCAAGCAAGATTATGTTTTTATGTTCTTTTTTAATTTTTGTAAGGTGTTTTCAATATGGTTAGTAAAGCTTACGTCTGATGACTTTTTAGAGTGCCTATAAAAAACAGCAGTTAAAATATTTGCACTTTTATTATTAATAATTTCAATCCATTTTGATTGGTACTCATTATTTTCATCAATAAAAGAAACACTTAAATCATTACGCTCCTTAAACTTAATATTTTCTTTTATGTACATTCCACACCCTCCTTTCAATGAATTTCCTACTTGTCCAACATATTCATGATATCCATCAAGAATACCTGGTCTGAAAGTGGATTTTCTAGCTTTAGAGTTCCAAGTTTCTGAAACTGCTATCACATCAAAATTATGATCAAGGTCACTTAAAAGGCTATGTAAAGAATCAAAATTGTGCATGAGAGACTCTATGTTTGTATGCATTGCAGAGAAACACTTATTTTTGTGTGTTTCAGTTTTCAGCTTATGAAATTCATGAGTGTCATAATATTTAGAGTGTACATTAGGAGTGAAAGTTTTGTTGATTAGATTATCTGGATCTGGACTACACTTATTTTGATTTATATCAAATTCAAAAAGGTACCTTCTGTCCACAACCTCAATATCTCTTTGTTGGCATGGGCAATTATACATTGAGTTAAAACTCATTTTTAGAAGATTTTCAGAAGATTCATTTACAAATGGAAATATGTTTTCACTACAACACAAGCATCTCCAATCTTTAAAGTAGTTTTTTGGAAGACTATTTATCTCAACGATAGGTATTCCTGAGCATTTTCTATGAATAAAACATTTACAAATACTACATGCTGGAGAGTTACTAACATTGTTACTTTTAACCTTTTTCCGACACATGGTACAAGTATCACTATATTTCTCAGTCAGTGGTTATTGGTTGTCTGTGAATAAATCTTGTGATAAGTGAGAGAATGGGAAAACATAGCATTTGAAGCTGTGCCAAGGATCACTTCACATTTTTCTTTTGAGAATATTGTAAGAATGTAAAGAGACTTTAGAACATTTAAGATGATACCAAGTGTTACACCCCAGACCATCACAGCGCAGCGCATTATGATGATTAAATACTGGTTGAGAGCACTTACCACACTTGCTATTTGCACAAAAGTTACAAGAGAAAATACTATTTTGATCGCTACTTAATTTTTTGAATCCCTTCAGAGAGACACCGCTACATCGAAGGTGAAACCAAAAATCGCAGCTGTCGCAACATACAGAATTTTGATTTTCACCTACCTTTTTCCTACATTTTGGACATTTGTTTTTATCAGCCATTATCAGACGAGTTTATCTTCATCACTTTTACACCTTATGACAATATATTTACCATTTTTGGCCTTTTTTGCTCGAACTTGACCATTGTATATGTAAGCAGGAAACTCAAACTCAAGTCCTTCTGTCTTCTCTCTCGTCAGCTTTAATAAGTCAGCATTATACTTGGTCAAGGATTCTTGGAAGTGGATAAAAGGCTTTTTGCCTTCAAACTTTTTTTCTTCATCTTCAACATATTCATTTTCACCATAAAAACCATAGGTGATCATATCTTTTACTTCTTTCATTTTTCGTTTCTGTTGAAAAAAAGCCATACGGTTAGCCTTGTGCTTGAATCTAATGATTATCGGACTGAATTTTGATAAGCTGGTTCGATGACATACATCTACTTGATCAGGATGAAATTGATCAATTGCTGCAGTATCAGCAATTTTAGATATCACTTTTAGTGTAGCAGAGTTCGTTGATTCAGATTGATCTTCCTCCCCAATTTGGAAAGGAACTCCAACTATTTTCACGTTAAGACTCGTTCTGTGATATTGCATTTCTTCATTCCTCGTGGCTTTCTCCTGTTCCATTTCATGTTGCAGTGCTTTCAGTTGATTTTTCAGAATGTTATTCTCCTTTTCTATTCTTGTATTTATGGTTACTATGTTGTTTGTAACTTTCTTGCTCTTTTCATACGCATTCGATAAATAGGTCTGGCTTTTTTCAATCTCAGTAACATCTGATTTCAATTTTACAATATCTTGCTGGAAAGTTGATTCTAGTTTTTCCAGTTTCGTTGCAATGTTTTTCACATCGGAAGAAAGCTCAGTGAAGTTTTTCGTTCTCTCAAGTAAAATGGCTATATCAGCTTTAAGTTCTTCCATTACTTCTGATATTAAGGCAATTATATCAATATAAGTTATAAAAATAAAACTGGCATCGTGTTGCACATCTCGGGAGCATGACCACGCAACTCGGCCGCCATCATGATTCGATATGGTTTTCTGGTTGTGCACATAAATATAGTTACAAAACTAATTATTTAATATGCTTAAAATATATAAATATAATATTAACGTACTTACAAAAACAAGATGTTTTTTCTGAAATATGTTCAGAATTGGCGAGACGCAAACGCGGGCTACTTTTAAATAAAAATATTATAATAATGGAAAGAGCTGATTGATTAAAACCAGCATAGAAAGTGTTGCGGAGAGGTTGCCAAGGCAAAGGCATTAAGGAAAGGGCACGGCAATATATTAAGCGTTGCACGGCAAAGGCAGGCAAGGAAACAGGAAGAGGAATCAGCAAGGCAGGGGTAGGCAAGGCATGGGAGGCACAGGCAAGGGCATAGCAGGCAGGCACCAGAAAAGGCATAGGAAAGGAAGGAATTTATTAAAAACGACAAGGAAAGGGAGCGACAAAGGCAGGCAAGAAAACAGGAAGAGGAATCAGCAAGGCATGGGAGGCACAGACAAGGGCATAGTAAGCAGGCAACAGAAAAGACATAGAAAGGGTGGGCAATGGCAAAGGAACGGCAAGGCAGGGTCAGGCATTTAAATATACACTCCTTCCCCTTCTACAACTCGAAGATTACGTATATTTAATTAAGGTATTATAAGGTCAATATACAGAATTTTATCAGTATAATACAACGGGGTTGTTGTAGGTGCAAGATAATGTTTTTCATGCCCTGTCCAGGATTCGAACCTGGATCTCTCGTTTACGAGTGTCATAGCCATTAGACTAACAAGGCGTAATAATTATGTAATTTTGTTAATTAAATATACTTAAATATTTACACTTGTGTCTAATAAAGTAAGTAATATTAATCATTTTCCATAAGTTTTTGACCTTTCGTATTAAAGGATCGTGTGTTTCAGGCTTAATCCCGAAGTTTGAGGTGAAACTAAGTAAGTTTATTGAAAAAATTTTCCAGCATGCAAAGGAACGAATATTATCAGAACAAACTACCACTTTATTCTTTATTATTCCATGAAATTAACGAGTCAAGAAATTAACGCAAATTACATTTAATTAACGCGAATTTGAGAATATGCTACATCACACGGAGCGAAAATTACGGTAACTGGTGATTTTATTTATTGTAAAGAAAGTCAGCAATTTACAGTATTTTAATCAATGAGTCATGAAATTAAAAGTCTTTAAATTAACACGAATTTTGAAAAACCGGTTTACACGCTTTTTTATAAGAATATTGTTTTTTCGTTTCAGCCTCAGTATCCTTAGCTTTTTGACAAATCTCAGCCTCAAATATTCTTAAAAATATTCTTCACCAGAAAGTATGTATTACCCTTAATATGCTTAAAGATGGTTAAAAAATGGTGGAAAGTCATTAAACAAAGTGAAAACGACAGGTGATCCGAAAATATAATAAACATACAGTATAAGAAATAAACCTCTAATCAAAATCTGCGCATCACACAAATTTTCATATCTAAAACAAGAAGTTGAGCCTGGGTATATTCTTAGGATATTTCTAATTTTAACCCATTTCTCAGCCTCGATATTCTTATAATTATATTCTTATAAAAAAGCGTTTAAAATCATAACTGGGTAATTTCATGGAATAAGGTAATTACGCACATTATATGCAGAATCTTGGAACAAAAACGCGAGACACAAATAATATGACAAAACGCAAATTGTTTTATAATAGCTTAATAAAGAATTTTATAACCTAAAGTTATGCTTGCAAGACACAAATAATATGACAAAACGCAAATTCTTTTATAATAGCTTAATAAAGAATTTTATAACCTAAAGTTATGCTTGCAAGACACAAATAATATGACAAAACGCAAATTGTTTTATAATAGCTTAATAAAGAATTTTATAACCTAAAGTTATGCTTGCAAGACACAAATAATATGACAAAACGCAAATTGTTTTATAATAGCTTAATAAAGAATTTTATAACCTAAAGTTATGCTTGCTGATTGTCTATATAACTATATATGTCTATAACTATATACTACGTCAAAATATTAAAAGCGCATACTGTTGTGCAAAAGAAAATTTTTAAAAGAAGAAAAGTCTGGGGATGGGTTGAGAGGAATGAATTAAGAACAGCAAGTTTTGCATATTTTTTTTTTACCACCTATATCCTCCTCCTCTCCCTCTTCCACCGTTCTTCCTCTTCAACTTCGCCTGCTCCCGCATATCATCCTCCTGTGTAAAGGTGCGTGAGCCACCAGACGCCTTCCAGGATTTGTAATTTTGGGAGATTATAAAAGCTCCCAAAGTCTTATTTTGGGAACAAAAGTCCCGGAAGGCGTCCCACGACAAATCCAATTTCTCTGCTGATAACTCCTAAAAAATAAGACAATTGTGGAAATGCTACATTCTAAACTTCTAATCGTTCACTAAGTTACTGTTACTGTTTTATCACATTCTACACTTCAAAGCAATTATTTCTAGTGCATAACTTACTTTAACTTTCTCCTCTAAAGCCTCAATTTTCCCCTCCAGGGTATCAATTCTCTGCTTTAACTCCTACATAAAGATATCTCTCAAATTAATTGAATACTTTCATATGCTAATTCTTGTATGCTAATCCAACTAAGTATTATATTATCTTATTTGGCTGCTAAAAGTAGAGGTAGCCTTTATCTCATTCGTATAATGAGATGACAATGAGTTCATATACATAATACAATCTATGGCAGTCAGGATACCAAGCCAATAACAACAGCCAGTCTATGTAAGACCGCCTTTATGTGGCAAAACTTTAGCAATTATTTTAAAGATATAATACAGAAACATGAACACCATCCTCAGTATTAAATTTTAATAAAAAAAAGCCTTACATGAATGCAAAATTTTGCATTCATGTAAGGCTTTTTTAAAGAAATGCAATTTTAGTATTAAAAAGGTAAAAACCGAACTATGAAAATACTTACATTTACCAGCTCACTTTCCATTTTTAAATATTTCACTAAATATAAATTTAGAACTAATATTAGACGATTAGGTAATACAACACCAATTAATGGGAGTTAAAAGCACCGAAATAAACAAGAATGTTTGCAAACATTTCATGCAAAGAGAGTTTTATTGCCCTGGCTGTTGGTTGAAGAGCGTGTAGACACAACATGTAGACAAAAACAACACGATCTATTAAATTATAAAATCCTTAATTAAAAATTTCACCAGCCCTATCAATTAGAAAATAACACCAGAGCAACAAATCGCTCCCCCAAGGTTACAATAATTTAAACCGGGCAAGCAATCTAAATAAATAGAATAAGTTTAAAAAAAGTCCTTTTTATCTATTTAATTTCATCTTTCTTTCTATATTTTAGTTCTTTTTTACTGTAAACAATAAGATAGAGAACATTGATTTCCATGTGAGATGAATTGATATTGCTCAGCCAGAAAAACTTTTTTCGGAATTGGGAGAGCAATTAATAGCTCACCTAGTTTCTTATTTCTTAGAGTTAAGTTAGCGTTTGCGTGAGCAAGAGCAATTCCTTGCACCTTATTGATAGGCCTGAAAAGTCTACAACCTCTTCTTGACAACCTGCAGCACGAGAAGGTAGCCAATGGGACTAAGCAGGTCATACCTAAAATAAAGGGCAGATTTATGTTGCAATTAACATTTTAAGTAAAAAAGAGTTCCCCATTTTGGTGATGTACACCCCCATTTTGGTGATGTACTGGTTCTTCATGTTGCACAACCTACTGTAACTGAGGTATGATGGCTGGTAGGTTGATTGTTGTAAGTTGTACTGGTAGGGTGATTGGGCTGTGATGATTGGTAGGGTACGGATGAGACCAAAATCCCAGTTGCTTATAAAAAGAAATTGCGCAATCAACTCAATGCTGTAATGCACCTTTATTTAGGTTTAATGTGCACCTTGTTCAGGCTGCAATTGGCTTACAACGCCATTAATAATCAGCACAAAGCTGTAATGTTAATGCACCTTCTTTAGGTTGCAATTGGCTTACAATGCCACTAATAATCAGCACAAAGCTGTAATGTTAATGCACCTCGTTTAGGTTGCAATTGGCCTACAACGCCATGAATAATCAGCATAAAGCTGAATATTGAAGTTTGAATATGAAGTTTGAATATTGATTACACTAGTGTGACTTCGTGTTCTCTTGCTCTTTTTATCGAAAGATTGTTCAGCCTCTTTCAATGAATCAATTAATATTGATGGACATTCTTCAGTTTGAACAAGGGAAGCCAAAACTGCAGCAAATGACTCATGTTGTCCTTTCAATTCTTCAGTATTATGCCACGTTCCCACAGAAAATATAATGAGCATAGCTTTTGCATAGTCCTCAGTAACAGGCCAAACAGGTTTTGTTGATATTCCAGTAAAAACTGGGATGTGATCTACTTTGCACGTACAATTACATTTCTTGCTCCAGTTCCATAATGATATTTCTGGCTCTGTTTCTCTACGCTTATCGCTCAAGTATTTATCCAATGTGCTACTCTTTGTAACAGTTCCATCTTCACCAAACGTATCCAAAGCTCGGAAGCCACTGATACCAATGTATCGAAAAATTCCTGGTAGATCTAGTCAAACGGCCACAACTAATAATGAAATCTGCCGCAGTACCTGGTACGTCTACTAGACCAGCAATTTTTTGAAGCAGTCGTTGAGCCAAATTTTTAACAGTGCTTCTGTCAGCAGTGTTTTCAATGAGATGCCGATAATCATGTACTAAATCTTCGGTTGAAGCAGCCCCTTTGCAAGCATAACTGGCAATGCATTTTTGTAGAGCGAGAAGGTCCTGATCGATAATGGGTTGACTATCACAATTTGCTAGCCAACTAAATAGGCGTGTTTTTACATGCATCATCAAGCGAGGATGATCGCGTGGTCCCTCATATCTAGGATGTTCCCCTTCTGTTATGGCAGCATTAAAAGGATGAATCACTTTACCACTTGTTTTTTTGGTTTGTGGATCAAGATCGCCAAAATGAAAGCGACAGTACTTTTTTGGAGCAGTATCCTTTTCCTTATTATTCTTACGACGATAACGCAAACAACTGGAATTACAATTATGGAGACCTATTCTATTAACAAGATAAGTATGTTGCTCTCCAATACCACCTTCATGGTTAGCGACATCTGCAAGTTCTTGCGCCAATGGGTTATGGTCTAGAGGAGCTTGAGTCCCTTCCGGTCTTGCCCATTGATCTTTGTTAGGAACCCAATCTCTAATTCCAGAAGTATTTTTTCCATTTGTGTTTGTTCTGTAACCAGTCCGTTTATGTTGTTAGCTCTGTCTTGTGTCGTATTGTTTGTGATTGAAGGATTGTTTTTTCTCTTTAAGATTTTCTCAGTGAATAGTTATAGGTCCAAGTTGGACAGTACTCATGCTTGTAATAAGCAAGAAAGTGTATTCAGCACCTTCTTCTGGGAGCCTAATCCCAATTTTATTAACATCCACCGTCCCTGTAGACAAGATACTTCAGTGCAGCTTGCTGTATTGTAAACCTTTTTCATCTTATTGTTGACCGCAATGGTTTCAACCTGACACTGGGAAAGACTAGTGACACTGGGAAAGACTAGTGACACTGGGAAAGACCGGTAAACTGTTTGCAACTGGATCGACATGACCGTTTTAAAGGACTCGATTGTGTATACTGATTTTGATTTTATTATAACCGGACCCTAATCCACGGTACGCGTCAACGGATGAATGGCTAATGGGTTAATTAGTCGCTAGCGAATCCTCACAGTCTTGGTGCCGCTGTGAAAACTATAGCCTTACCCTGTGCGCCAGGCAACGCAGGGCTGACAATCTTATCCTTTGCATAATCAACCCCTATAGTTATGACTTCTTTTATACCCAACTTCGAAAAGAATCATTGCAATAAACAAAATGATACAGTACTCCAAAAGCACTTGATGAAAAGCTGTAAAGTTGTTTTGGAGGATGTTTGTTCTCTCAGTGGTGCTGAAAAGCTTAAGACCACAATCTCTACTTCGGTTACATCCCACAAAAGTAAATTGTGTCACACGGAAAAAAACAAACTTCAGAACCTCGATGAGAAAGCCCCCATTCTATGGGGTAAGATGAATGATAAGCGTTGGAGTGACTTAGACAGTGCTGTGCATAGCAAGCTAAAGGCTTGTACCAATCTATCCATTTCTGAGAAAGTTAAAACACTCGAAACTTTAATTTACGAAGAGGCTTCAAAAATATTTGGTTGCCGCTCCTCAAATCAAACAAAAAACATTGCCAGTATTAACAGGCGTACAATACGTTCCATTAATCTGGTTAAGGAGAAAAATGTTCTGTTAGCGCAGATTGCCTCATCAACCATCAAGGAGGAACTAACTGCCTTGCAAGAACTGTTGCAACAAGTTCGAATAAAAATAAGGGTGATGCGTCGAGGTGAGAAACGAAGAAGAAGAAAGTGGAGCTTTAAGAACGCCCAAAAGGTTTTCAGGAATAATCCCTACAACGCAGGAAAGGACCTGCTTAACCCTAAATCAGATGTTCGTCTTTGTGTTGAACAGTCTGTTCTGGACAACCATAAATTATCTAGCTTATCTGATAATTTTCACGACTCTTCTCTTCCCCTTCTTCCAGGTCTTCCACCACCTCCTCAGATCAAGAAAGCTTTCTCAGCCACAGCTTTCAAATTTTCTGATTTTGCAGGTGTTTTATATACGCGTAGGAACGCCTCAGCTCCTGGGCTAAATGGCATATCTTACAAAGTGTACAAAAAATGTACGAAAATTTCATCCTTCTTGTTTAATGTATTTAAGTGTTGTTTAAAAAATTGTGTTGTGCCTCTTCAATGGCGTCATGCCAAAGAAATTTACATTCCCAAATCCAAAACTCCTGTACCATCTAACCTAAAAGATTTTCGACCTATAGCCCTCCTAAATGTCGAAGGAAAATTATTCTTTAGTATTTTTTCAAGGCGACTAGAAACACATGTCATCCATAACAACAAATTTATTAACACGTCCGTTCAAAAGGGGTGCATGGCGAATGTTCCTGGCTGTTGGGAACACATGTCGTCAATCTGGACAGCTTTAAAAGATGCACGCTCTGCAAGAACTGATCTTGCCACCATTTGGTTGGATATCGCAAGTGCGTATCCCTCAATACCGCACAGATTAATCTTTTTTGCTTTGGAAAGGTATGGTATATCTCCTAGTTGGATTGCCATTGTAAAGGATTACTATTCTGGGCTGTACAGCAAATCATTCTCCAAATCTGCTCCAAGCAATTGGCACCAGCACTTCAGGGGCATCTTCGCTGGCTGCACCCTGTCTATCGTCTTGTTTTTATCAGGCATAAATGTTATTTTGGAGTATACGCTGGCAACATCTGTGTCATGCTACATCACCTCTAACAGAGTATCCTTACCTTTAATAAGGGCTTTCATGGACGACATAAACATCATGTCTTCTTCTGTTGCTGGAACACAAGTACTCCTTAACAGGTGCACCACAGCTCTAAGTTGGGCCAATATGACATTTCGCGCTGAAAAATCCTGTAGTTTTGTGATCATTAAGGGAAGATCTATCAATAGCACCCCTTTTAGTGTAAGTAGCCCCGAAAACGACATTGATTTCTCACAGTATATCCCATCTATTCATGCCTCGCCAGTGCGATTTTTAGGCCGGATTATTGATTGTTCTATCTCAGACAGGAAGTCCATCAACGAATTGGAGGAAAAGCTGATAGAAGGGCTTGGTGTCATTAATAAGTCCTTATACACTGGAGCTCAAAAACTTTGGATCTTGCAACATCTTTTAATCCCGCGAATTCAGTGGCCACTGTTAATATACGAGGTTTCGATGTCTGTTGCTGGGCGCCTAGAGCAAAAGATTTCAGTGTTCATACGAAAATGGCTGAACTTACACCGTTCCATCACAAACATCTCCCTATATGCTGACTCCTCTCCTTGCCCTCTGCCCATTAAGAGCCTCACTTCTATTTTATAATCCGCAAAGATTAGCGGTCACCTACTTTTGCGTCACTCCAAAGATCCAATTCTGTCAACACTCAATCCATCTTTAAAGGCAGGTTCTTGGAAGGTGAGCGATGCAGTTGACATAGCTGAGGGTGAATTAAAGTACAAGACCATAAGGGGTCCTGTACAGCATGGGCGAACCGGTCTTGGCATTTGTAAAGTGGAAGTAATACCACCAAAAACCACTCACAAGTACAGAAAGTTAATCGCAAAAACATCGGCTGAGATTGACGAGGAAAGCTATCTATCTAAGGCACTGCAACTTCAGGTGCAGGGCCAATGGACAAGATGGGAGAACTACGTAAAGTTTGATCTTTCATAGAAGAACATCCTAGCAACTCCTCCTAATCTCTTATCTTTCTGCCTGCAGTCCACTTACGATGTTCTGCCATCACCAAGTAACCAAAGGAGGTGGAAAATAAATACAGAACCGTCATGTTTCCTATGTCACAAAGAAATTTGCACTTCTGCTCACATTCTTGGTGCTTGTAAAACTGCTCTTTCCCAGGGTAGATATACCTTTAGACACGATTCTGTACTTACCCATTTGGTAGAAACTTTGAAAAAGTTCATTTTTGAGCTTCCTTCTGAACCTCCTAAAAATTGTCAAAAAATAACCTTTCCGAGAGCCGGGTCAAAGGCACATACAAAATCTAAAGTGTCAGGTATACTGCACCTGACCAAAGATTGGAAGATTGTTGCTGACACACACTCGAACTATGTGTTTCCTAGCCATATTGCCATTTCTGAGCTTAAACCAGACCTTGTGTTATATTCAAATGACCTTAAGCGCGTTATTATTGTAGAACTCACTTGCCCATGTGAGGAAAACATGAATGCTTGGCACTCCACCAAAGTTGCAAAGTATTCCTGTTTAATGAATGTGATTATGTTTAATGGCTGGCAAGTTGATTTCTTCGCAGTGGAAGTAGGAGCAAGCGGATATTGTGCAAGAACCACCACTGCCTGTTTAAAAAGAATGGGTTTCACCAACAAACTTGCTTATTCCACTGCAAAGGATCTCGGTAAAATCAGTATGAGGTCTTCTTTTTGTATCTGGCTGGCACGTGAATCCAATGTTTGGTCAACTGACTCCTTAATGCAATTACCCAAATCCAAGCAGGCTTTGCCCATTGTGGAGACCAGGGGTGTTTCATCTCGCCGAAAGGGGCCATCTAAAAAGGTTAGCCAAAATAAAAATGACACTCAACCAATTAGTGTCTATAAAAACATCGGTTTTTTAAACAAAGGCAACACTTGTTACGCCAACGCCATTTTGCAAGTATTAAGTACCATTCCAACACTGGTGCCAGAGTGGGTCAGAATCGTTTCATTTATCACCTATTGCGAGGTCTATTTCGCTTAACATGGCGAAGCTGAAGCAATCATTGTCACCTGTTGACCCTTCGAATTTTCTATGGGCCCTCGAACGTCAAATGCACTCGGATGGGAAAGTGGACTTCCAATTTAATACTCAGCAAGATGTAGCAGAGATTTTGTTTGTGGTTTTGGACGCCCTTAAGGGATTTTCCCTGATTGCTGCAGATAAAATCTCAACTGAAATCTCAATGTCCGTAAGCTGTAACACCTGCCTGTGCACCTCGGTAAATGTCGAAATGCAGGACATTTTAACACTGCCAATGACATCTAAAATCCAATCTTGTGTCAGCAAATTTTTAGAACCGGAAATTCTAACTGATGGAAACAAGTGGTTTTGTTCGCAATGCTTTGCACATAGAGAGAGTACTAGAGAAACGCAAATCAGCAGGAGTAGTGAAATCTTATTCCTGCATCTTAAAAGGTTTTTAAAACATGGTGAACATCTGCTAAAAGACAACAGAGTTGTTGAATGTGTTTCTTTACGTGACTCTCTCCTGCAACTACCTCTCGTCAGTGATACGGACACAATGTTTAATCAGAACTACTCATTGTTAGCAACAATTAATCACTCCGGTACGTTAACCGCAGGTCATTATTGGGCTTATGTTAAGGATCCTGCCACAAATTCTTGGTACCACTGCAACGATAGAGCGGTTTGCAAATGCTCTCCACCTATTCGCAACAACAATTCATGTTACATTCTTTGTTACGTTCGCTGTTGATCCGCTTTTTCTTTCTTTCTTATACATTTATCATTACGTTTATAAAACCTGTATTTCCAGGGTCATGGGGGAGGAAAATGTAAATCCGAGCGGTTTTATATTACCCCAGCTAGTTCATTTGAACCAGTTTGCCGTCAATACCCAGAGGGTAAAGAGTTCAGCTCACTCCTCTCTGGTAACTTAGAAGAAGCTTAGCAAGGGGGTTTGCTTTTAGCTTGTCTTTGGGTGTAACGACCCCACTTTTTACCCCAGTTCAGTAAGGTGCCCAAGTTTACTAACTTGGTCTTCAGGCTTGACAACCCTGCTGTCCTTAGTCAAAATATGTACAGGCTGGTCCTGTCATGACAACCTCCTGTGTAAGGCTGAGTGTTGGGGCCCTGTAACACATGTGGAAAGCTACAGCCAGAGTCACAAGTTCTGGCGCACAGGAGGGTTTTATATAATTCTTTTTATATTATATATTTTTGACATATACATTTTTTCCATTTGTGTTTGTTCTGTAACCAGTCCGTTTATGTTGTTAGCTCTGTCTTGTGTCGTATTGTTTGTGATTGAAGGATTGTTTTTTCTCTTTAAGATTTTCTCAGTGAATAGTTATAGGTCCAAGTTGGACAGTACTCATGCTTGTAATAAGCAAGAAAGTGTATTCAGCACCTATTTCTGGGAGCCTAATCCCAATTTTATTAACATCCACCGTCCCTGTAGACAAGATACTTCAGTGCAGCTTGCTGTATTGTAAACCTTTTTCATTATTTCCACCGGCAGGATGCAGTCAAGTGAACATGGGTGAAAAAATGTCATCACCGTCTTCGTTTGTTGTTTGCAACCAACTTTGAAGTTCCTGCGCTGCATTTTTGGATGCTTGTGAGTCTGCAACGTTATCAGAGAACCCATCCATGATAGTTTTTACTTTTTGGGCATGTTTAGATGACGGTATTATCGCATGTCCATGTATCTCACCTCGACTTTTAGCAAATTCATATCGCAACCAATAGTCATCATATTGAAATACTTCCTTGCTGACTGTGGCAAAGTAATTTATAGTCCTTGCATCAAAATACTGCGTGACGATATGAAGATTTTGTAAAATCATTTCCCGTTTGAATTTATTGTCGCTCTCCATTTGCTGCCGTACATCATCTTCGTTTAAATTTTTTATTAGCGCATGATACTTAATAAGTAGTTCATGCAATGGTTTCCAATGAAATTCTGCACAACTGTTGGTATCAAAATATGCTGGTAAATCGCCAAATTCATTTCGTCTAAAAAACAACATGGCATCCAATTTTTTTTTTGGTCTCTCCAGTACGGATCGGTATTTACCAGGTTTTTTCCAATAGTAATAATTTTTCGTGAAACTGAATCATCATCATTTTGTAAATTATCTCTCAGTTCAGCGATTGTGAGGTGAGCATCATTTAATTGTTCCGAAACCAGAAAGCTACCCTGCTGCAATGCTTGCATTCGGAAACGCATGTTCAATAAGAAAAATTTTAAGTACGGATGACGTGCTACACGATTATCAGAACAATAATATATATGTTCGATGTATTCTTCAAAGTTAATTTTATTCAACCTTGGAACAGTTAAGTCACAATTTCCAATAATAAAAACAGTTGGGTATGCCATAGTGAAAAAACCAGGAGTTTTTAATTCCCGAATAGGCTGTTCTCTTGTATATTCCAAATTTGCATTTGCAACATTGCCATGTTGAAGAGCTTGATTAACAGCATCTTCGGAACCCAAGAGCTTTTCAAGTAGTGTTCGTAACTCTTTGTCAGCATCTTTAGGTTCAACAGGGCACACTAACCCAGAACGGGTTATACTCTCATCATCTTCAGGTAGGTTTTGTTGAAATAGATTTTCAGCAGGACCCTTATCTCCTTCAGGTATGATATTTGGTAATTCCAGAACTGGCAAATCAGGTAGTTCAGAACGTATCTCTGGTAAATTTTGAATGCGGTCATATTTTATTGAGACATCCTTATAGTATTCATTTGGCAGGAACTGGAAGTAGCGTCCTTTTAGAGGTTTGTCAATGTGATCAGAGCCATTGTATTGATGTTTATTTTTAGTATCTTGACATTCAACACCCCCTTCTGGGTATCCAAAACACAGCCCTCGTAATGCATTTTCAACTTTAACCCTTTGCACGGTATACTGTTGAACCGAATTTTGACTTTCCTTTTTTCTAATAACCACTATTCCAACATATGATGGTAACGATGGCAATTCTTCAACAATTTGCATTCTTTGAGGGAAACTGATACAATGTCCTTTTGATGCAAGCATGCCATATCTTAGGAGGTGTATATTCATGATAACA
The DNA here is from genome assembly GCF_029227915.1 of Hydractinia symbiolongicarpus. Classification (NCBI taxonomy): domain Eukaryota; kingdom Metazoa; phylum Cnidaria; class Hydrozoa; order Anthoathecata; family Hydractiniidae; genus Hydractinia; species Hydractinia symbiolongicarpus. Next base: position 1,632,821 of record NC_079888.1, on the reverse strand, counting down.
GTGATACCACGAATCAACGCTACTTCCAGCATGGTCAAATTTTGGAGATATGGCGGCACTTGTAAAAAATGCATATCATTAGGGCGGATGTTATCGTGGGTTCGTCATCATCGGCTGAGAGTATACCTGAAAATCTAGCAGGTGTCTTGACACTCTTTTTGAAACGACTAAGACTCTCCCTATGACACCTGTCACACCTTCCATCGCTGAAAATTTTCCAAGGCTTAACGGTAATTGGTTTTGTTTTATTTGCTGCAGTAGGAGTGATAGGAAGGGTAGCATGAAATACTGGTCGGGTTTCACAACAAGCTTTACAGGTTGCCAAGCTATGTAACTTTTCACCTTTCTCAAACTGTTCTACAGCAGCCACAACATCGGGATTTTGATGAATGGTGGAAGTTTCATTTCTGTAAATATCACCTTGGTCACTGGTTTGGTCGTTTGTGACAATTCTTAAATCCGACTCTGTAGTTGGTACTGACTGTGTGGTTGGTAAATTTTTTTGTATTGGCTGCGTGATTGGTAAATTTGTTGATAAAATATTTTCTTGATTGTGTGTAGTAACTGGCAGTGTACCTGGCAACATTTAGAGGTAGATAGTTTTTTCAAAGCAGATTTTTTCTGCTCACCTGCAGCTGATTTGGAAAGTGCCTTTTTGCATCTATAATTTATTCGCAGGTGTCTTTTTTTGTTTCGATACTTGTTTCATTAACTTTAGGTTTTTCATATTCAATATTCAACTGAAGACACTTTTGCTTCAAAGCAGGTTCTTTTTTTGATAATATATCTTTTTTTTTTTCCTTTTGGTATTTTAGCAGCAGACACATAAGAAGTCATTAGTTTTTCTACTAGAAGATCTTGCTTTTTCTTCAAAGTAGTAGCCTCCTTTTCAACAGGTTTTTGTTTGGTTATATTTTTAAGTTGGACTGAAGTTATTGATGGCAAACAAGGAATCTTTTTGGGTGGACTGAGTGGTGTGGATGATGTAACAGAAGGAATGCTCACATTGTCATCAAAGATCAGCGATTGGTGTAGTGATTTTGATTAACCCTGCCAAGCAAAATAAAATATTTTTAAGTTGGACTGAAGTTATTGATGGCAAACAAGGAATCTTTTTGGGTAGACTGAGTGGTGTGGATGATGTAACAGAAGGAATGCTCACATTGTCATCAAAGATCAGCGATTGGTAGTGATTTTGATTAACCTTGCCAAGCGAAATAAAAGCACCTGAAGTTGTACCATCTGTCAATAGATGTGCCACTTGTTGTTCACCAGCAATATCATGTGTTTCGTCATGTGTAGGACTAATAAGGGTATATGGGCGCATGGAAGTGCTGGTATCTGATGTTATTAAAATGCTGACACCCAGCATTATTGCAGCAGCCTGTATGAAAATCTCTACAACATCAACAGTAGGTCTTGACTGAGTTTGTAAGTCACATTCCCACTCTTCAGGGCTTATGGATAAAAAGTCTCTGTTATTTTGAAAAATTTCTAAATTACTATTTTCACGAACAAATTGAACTACAGCTGCTCGTAGTTGGAGGTGATTCTGGAAACGTAGTCTAGGGAGCACAATTTGTCTTATCTCAGGGCGATCAAGTTGCTGTGCTACTGCTCTATAAAAGCAGTTGCCATCCCCTATCGTCACTTCTCGATACGTTATATTTGACAAACCAATACTTCTAGCATAAGCGACTATTTGATTGGCAGAGTTTGATTTGTTTAGAAGATGGGTGGCAAAGGATTCCTGTAGTGCTACTTGGAAGTCGATATCATTATTATTATTAAAGGGGCCATGATTGCTTTCAATATCGCCAGATAACAGTAACAGTAATTTCAAAGATGCAAGACTGATATTACAGCTTAGACAACACATGAAAATTACTGAAATAAAAAGTTTTAAAAAATGGAAGTTGTTGTTATTATCTATCTGATCAAAAAACATTCCAGAATTGCTGTGAAAATTTATTGTTTCATTCCTAATATTATTGGAGTGACTGGCAGCTACATTATAAAATGACCCAATGGTAGCACGATATGCCTGGACCGATATCATGATGAATTTGGTCTTCAAAGTCAACCTGCGATTGCTTCAGTGCTACGAAGCAGAAAGTAAATACAGGACACAGCAGGGGACTAAAAATCAGATAAATAGTAAAGCAAATCTACTTAAGATAGCACTTAAATCAGATATAACGGTAGGTAAATCTACTAAAAGATGTACCTAGCTGTAGTTTGTTTGATAGTAAAAATACACAGATAAAATTATTAAATAATACTTATCCAATAATCCAAGAAGTATCAATAAAGTTTGAGCAAACAAACGCAACACGCTCCAGTAAATTTCCAGTGGGTTTGAGAATAAGTAGCGCCAAAAAGTATATTTCGACGGCGTAAACCACGTGATCCATATTGTCCAATCACAGTTAAAATTTTTCGTTTTTTATAAAAGTTCACGTGTTCTATTTTGTCCAATCAAAGCAAAAAATGTTTGTTTTTGAAAAACTTAGTTCCCAGCGCTTTTTGTATTAGCAAATGCACTGTTTATTCCGGACGCAATATTTCACGTGCCAATGACATTACGTATTGCTTATAATCTAATGAATCAAAAACTACTAAAATGTAAATAAACAGTATCCTGCGTCTGTTTTCTTGCCAATAGGTTAAAGAAGTGTCGGTAAGATATTTGTTTATTGGAAAGGAATATTTTTTGCAGGATAGCCATTCAAAAGCTTGTATATTATATACCAAGTTTTTTCCATGGGTCCTGTTAGATTTCTAAGACAGAGAAAAAACAGAGAAAAACACAATGGCTAAGAAATATAAAAGGAATACAGATATAGTTGAGAACAAAACTTGTTCTCAACTTTTTTCAACTGGCTCTAATTTTGTTATTATTCAGCCAGAGGTCGACTTGCGAAGGTTCTAACTCGACCTGCGAGACAAGGGTATCCAAGTTTTTATGGGATGAAATAATTATTGTATTATCTGCATATAGGTGGTGGTGGTTTGAATTGATGACAGTTTTTAAGTCATTAATATACAAAAGAAAAAGCAGGGGCCTAACACAGATCCCTGGGGCAAAGGTAAAAAGTCAGGGTAAAAATCAGAATATATATATATATATATACATAGTATACGGCATATAATATCCTTAATACTGCAATATATAGCTATATGTGCAACATAATTAATGTTTTTCCTAGCCCTGTCCAGGATTCGAACTTGGATCTCTCATTTATAAGAGTGTCATAGCCATTAGACCAACAGGGCATGAATGCATATATACTTTTATAGTTGCACATTATAGCCACACATGTACAGAAAGTCTGATATATAAGAACATCTAGTTTTCTTTATACAAGTGTCTCAGAACTGCAATATTAACCACAACAGCAAAAAACAAATCAAAATATAAAAATATATAACCAAAATGAGTCAAAACTTTGTACTCTCTGCACACCATATGTTACTTATGTTAACTTTTGAAGTTGTAGCTTTACGCCTGTCGTGGACGACCGACGTCACTTCTTCCTCTTCTTCTACTTCATCTCTAGAGAGAGGAGGATGAGGATTAGATCGAACTACAGTGACTATACTGTTTTCTGAGGCTTTATATATGGAGAATTTTTACTCACAAATTTTTATATGTCATGGGCTTCTTTATTAGCAAAAACACAGTCTATTCTGGACACAATATTCTATATGGGTCAGTGACACATTTTATTTAGAACAAAACAAATCAGAAGATGCTACAAAACGTTACGAAGGATTTTTCTAATGCGAATTGGATGGCAAATTTGCAGGCGAAATGTATCTGAGCATGCACATTTTTACTTGTGTTATTTTGCTTCGAAAAGTTTGCTTAACTGAAAAGTAGAAACAAGGTTCTTTTTTCATGTAAATATACATCCTAACAAAGTTTTATCCTAACATAGAAAAAATAACAAAAGAAGTCTTAATTCAAAAAAAAGATGTATATATATACTCAATAAAATTCATAACTATAAATTCAAATAAAAGCTCAATGTTGTTCAATGTTTATATATATATTTGAAGATTTTCTATGTTTCTATGTTATTTTTTCTGTTATTATATAGATGTTTGAAGATTTCCAGGACATGTTAATGATTGCACAAGAACAACTCCTTAGAAATTAAAAAAAATTGTTACTAGAAAATATGGATGTTGGTGTTAATCCTAATATATATAGAAATAATTTCAGTTTCTATAACATGACTCGCACTAGTGTATAAAATTAATTTGAAGACACATGATCCTGTTGCTGTATTAGCGAAAGAGTAGTCTGTTTGGAACGCCAAATAGTCTATGGGTCTACATTTTGTTTAGAATCCGACGACTACAAATTTACATGTTAAACAAAAATTGCATCCAGCACCGTGATGCCCCTGCGGTAGCTAAATATTTACTCCTCTGGGTGTTTGGTGATGCCTCTTAATTTCTAGCTAGCCCCACAATCATATGACTCTCCTCCCCCTGCCCTCTCTCTCTCATCTTCTCTGTCATCCAATCTTGAAAAAAATTACCTTTGGTGTCGGTAACATGTGACCATGTCAATGTCTATATAAACATTGACAGGAAGTATTATATGTGGAAAAATTAGCGATGTTTTTTTGTTGATTTTGCTAAGTTCTTTTAGTCATTCTTTATATACATTTAAAAAATTTGTCAAGAGCCATCTCATTTTGTGGAGCTGGATAAAACTGCAAAGTAGTTATGTGATGGACATCACTCACTGTGTGCAGTAGCAGCTAATTTTGGTGTCTCTCTATTTGGAGCTTTACAAAAGTTAAGCAAAAGTCCGAAATTCGGCTGAAAAAACTTGAAAATTTGAAGTCCGAATTTTTTTGTACATAATGTATTATTATATACTAGACTTTAACCCATGGAAAAATGTACGGGGTGGCCCGTTCTTTATATAGCATTTTTTGTTTTTGTACTACGGCGTTTTTCTCGCAGAGAGACAAAATATGGGTATCATTAAAGAGACTGGGTGACCCGTCCTTTATATATCGTATTTCCGTAACAGAAGAACAAACAGACAAACGGAAAAATCCACGGGTTCGCCCATTCTTAACACGACTTTTTCTTCGCGCACAGAGAGAGGAATACGGCTATTATTAAAGAGATAGGTAAAATTACTGGACCTCCAGGGTTGCCACTTATATTTTCAATATGCTCTTGCTGACGTAATTGTAAAGGGGATTACAAAACTATATTTCGGGAAATTTTTACCACTCAAATTACCAACACCTCCTTGTATTGAAAAATGTTTATAAAAAAAGTAGCCCCTCCTCCTCACGAAAAATGTAAGTATACTTAATAGAGTTTACTACGTTATTATAGATGACGATAGTCACATTTTAGTCAGTACAATATGGTCAAGAAAATATCGCTTGTCTTTTTTCCCATGGATTTTATACTAAGTTTAGTCGCCGATTTCAGGCTTGTCAGGCATTTCTTTTAAATTCTTAATTTCAAAAGGGTCAGTGGCAACCCAGACCTTTTGGAACCGTGTTTTAGCAGTCTTAAATAATTGGTAGTATTTTGAAATGTATTTTTTTGGAATAGCTTAATTTAGACACTTTCGTTTCACACAAAAATGTTGAATCTATTTTCAATTCAATATTTGAAACAAAATTTTATAACGGTTAACCCTTCGTAAAACAAGGGTTAACCGTTATAACCGACAAAACGTTAAGTCCATACACCTTAGTCATTGTTTACTTAGTTAAGTTCTATGGGCGAAATGTTTTTTTTAAAAGTATTTATTTCACATTTGCCCTGAAAAATTGTTTAGCAATTGTTTACAATCTGGGCAATATTCGGGTCCATTTTAAAATTAGAATTGTTCATAAAAAAGTGTACCTCGTTCTACGAAAGGTTAACAAAAAAATAACAATAAATTAGTTATAGATTAGTTGTAATAAGGTGTAAAACGACCTCGTCGCCCACCACGACCTCGTCGCCCACCACGACCTTGTCGCCCTCCACGATCACGTCGACCACCACTAAATTCGTGCCCGCCATTGTGGACCCAACGTCCAAAAACCTCCAGGTCCATAGACCCGCTATGGGAAAGACGAAATTGCAGGAACTTCGTCCATACGTTCACTTAAAGAAAAATAATTTAAGGTTAATTTAATGCATTACATAGATAATACCCAAGGTATACCTTAGTTTTACATGCTAACAAAATTTTAAATATTTAAAAAAGTGATTTCTTACTTAGTTCCATGTCTGGAGCCGTTTTGGTAGGGTCTTCTTCATTGGTCCACTCGACCCCACCCTGTTTAATTCAACGGCCAAATGACCGATAATTCATGGAGCCAGGATGTAAAATCCTGTGCTCCACGAATTTAGCATATAGTGAAACTAAAAAGACGAGGTCAGCGATAATTTTTTTATTTCTGAATACCACTAATAGCAACAATAAGAATAATATACTTACCAAGTTCTAAATCGATTGCAGGAGACGACATAATTTTTTAATTTGCTAAAAAACATAAATAAATCAGTTGCAAAACATCACAAATTATTGCTATGAATTATTTCTAGATTATCAATATAATTTTGGATACTTAGAAAGATTCTTTTTTCAACGATGCCTTATTAATGGTCAAAAAATGCTACATAGTGACAAAAAAATACAGTAGTCAATTTTATACATATTTATTTGGGTATATATAAACATTTTATTACGTAATATGTGAACACTCCCTTAACTGTCTAGTATACTAATATTCTTTATTCACTACATACAACTTTGTACAAAGATCATATCTTAAGGGAATTAATTTCGCGGAAGTCCTATTTTTGGTGAGAAATTTATTTTTCTTTGTTTATGCTGTCTTTTTATCGTCTTTTATGTAGAGGACATGGAATAAAACTACTGAAGTTAAGATGTATTCGTAGTAAAATTAGTACGAATAACGTAGTGAAATTTATTTTTCATAAAGAAAAATTCAGCAAGAATGAATTTTCGCAAAATGGACAAAAGCTTGCTAAATTAATTCCCTTGTGGTAGCTAAAAATTTACTGACTAAACTCACAAATAATCTATGCTATGGAACAAAACAATATCAAAGGAAATATTCAGTGCCAAATGGTTTTATATAACAAGTAAATATAGCAACATATCTCGCCTACTATATACGGCCATACGTATCCAAAAGACGTTTTACGTAAGTAGCTTCACAGACGTGTTTTAACATGCATCATTAGGCGAGGATGATCGCGTGGTCCCTCATATCTAGGATGTTCCCCTTTTGTTATGACAGCATGAAAAGGATGAATCTCTTTGCCACTTGTTTTTTTGGTTTGTGGATCAAGATCACCAAAATGAAAACGACAGTACTTTTTTGGAGCGGTATCCTTTTCCTTATTATTCTTACGACGATAACGCAAACAACTGGAATTACAATTATGGAGACCTATTCTATTAACAAGATAAGTATGTTGCTCTCCAATACCACCTTCATTGTTAGCGACATCTGCAAGTTCTTGCACCAATGGGTTATGGTCTGGAGGAGCTTGACTCCCTTCTGGTGTTGCCTATTGATTTTTGTTTGAAACCCAAGTTCTAATTCCAGAGGCATCTATAATTTCATTCCCCCCAGCAGGATGCAGTGAAGTAAATATGGGTGAAAAAATGTCATCACTGTCTTCATTTGTGGTTTGCAACCAATTTTGAAGTTCTTGTGCAGCAGTTTGGGATGCTTGTGAGTCAGGTACATCATTCGACAATCCATCCATGATTGTTTTGACCTTTTGAGCGTGTTTAAAGGACGATATAATTGCGTGACCATGTATCTCACCTCGACCTTTAGCGAATTCATATCGCCACGAACTATCATTATATTGAAACACTTTCTTGTTGACTGTGGCAAAGTAATTTATAGTCCTTGCATCAAAATACTGTGTGACGATATGAAGATTTTGTAGAATCATTTCCCGCTTGAATTTGCTGTCGTTTTCCATTTGTTGCCGCGCAGTATCTTCGTTTAAATTGTTTATTAAGGCATGATACTTAATAAGTAATTCATGTAATGGTTTCCAATGAAATTCTGCACCACTGTTGGTATCAAAATAGGCCGGTAAATCGCCAAACTCATTTCGTCTGAAAAACAACATGGCATCCACTTTTTTTTTTGGTCTCTTCAGTATGGATCAGTATTCACCAGGTTTTTTCCAATACTAATAATTTTTCGTGGAACTGAATCATAGTCATTTTGTAAATTATCTCTCAGTTCAGCAATTGTGAGATGCGCATCATTTAATTGTTGGGAAACAAGAAAGCTACCCTGCTGTAGTGCTTGCATTCGTAAACGCATATTTAATAAGAAAAATTTTAAGTATGGATGACGCGCTACACGATTATCAGAACAATAATATATATGTTCGATGTATTCTTCAAAGTTAATTTTACTCAATATATATATATTGAAATAATTTTCGCTTCTGCAACTTAAGCCGCACTGATGTATGCTCAGCGGCAGGGTTAAAAAAGTTTATTTCCTGACGTGTGTACAATATATATAGCTAGCTACAACCGTCCACGAAAATATAGCTCTCTATTCCCCCTTAATGTTAAGAACTGCCCATTTGTGGCTAAGCAACGTAAAAAATTACACGTGACATACCTGTATATAAACATTTACTATCTGCAAAATATCTAGGTGGCTATGTTTGGCCATTTTGTGGACGAATGTAGCTAGAACAAGCTGTATGATGGGACATTCCTACAGAGTAGAATTATCTCACTCACTGTGTAGTATATATGTATAATAGCTAGGTAGATAGAGGATAGGTAGAAAATCAGTCTCAAACAATTTTTCTATGCTAGCTATGTTGCTGATTTTATGCCAGCAAAAATAGCAATTTATTGCTAGCTACATGGGTAGTTCTATCCCAGCTAAGTAGTTAATTTTCTGCAAGCTTTGTAGCTAGTTTTATGCTAGCTATATTGCATTGTTTGTTTGTTTTTATGCTAGCTAACTCTTACAGTAGCTAGGTAGCTAAATGCTATCTAAGTTCTATTATTTTTCTATCTAAATCTGCAGTTTTAAGCTAGCTAGCTTTAGGTGTGAGTGAGAATAAGAATGGGTTCATTACATGTAAAAAAATAGTGATATACAAGCGAGCTAAACATACCCTTTCTTCATTTTCTTGAACAAGCCCTCCCTCCTTCAGCTGCGATATAGCTAGCTTAGATTAACGGAAGTTGAGTTTGAGGCGCTATGTTATCCGAGAAAAAGTCACGTGATATTAGTCAAAGTGACTATATATCACGTGGCTAAAGGTACCTTAATCTCAACTGGAAATCCCCGCTAGGCCATCTTTAAAAGTAACAAAAGCACTCCATCACCGTGCCTTTGATGTTGTCTCGTTGAATCATAAATTTACGGGGAAAATGACCAGAGTAAGCTACTGGGCAACCCAGTCAAAAAGTTGACGAAAATTGAAAATTTTGATGTATAGGTGCGGAAACCCTATAACCAACCCTCCACCGTCCCTTATATTTGCCTTATTTAATTATATTTGGCTTATTTAATGAGGAAATGGGCTCCGCTACGCTCCGGGCGCTGGGGCGCTTTTCTCCGCAAAAAGATCTTCGTGTACCTAGAAAATTTGGTAATGTTTCCAGATTTAATAATGATTTGATTGCCATTAATGATGATGGACTGTTCGGAAAACATTTTAAAGAAATTTATCCCAAAGAGCTTGATTTAAAAAGGCAGCATGATGGTGATCAAGGATCATTCTCAGATTTAGACATCACTTTAATCAACGGACAATTTTCTTTAAGTCTGTTTGATAAAAGAGATGGATATCCATTCTCAATTGTGCGAATGCCGTAGAAAAGCAGTAACATACCATCAAGTATGTTTTATTCGTCAATTGGAGCTGAAATCCTCAGAACCAGCCGAGCTACTTCAAAAGAAAAATTACTTCGTTAATTCCACCCAAAACCTATTACAAAGGATGTTTCAGCAAGGTGCCAAGTTGAATAAGGTTCATAAAGTGCTTAAGAAAATGTATGGTCGTCATGACATACTTAAAAGATTTGCACTTAACTCTAGAAATTTCTTTAATCAGGTAGTCAAAGTCCACTGAATATATAAAAAGGTAATATTACACCCAGGTTTAAGTGAAAGAAAGAGAGGCTGAGTCACTGCTGATGACCCTTGCAGGGGCCTTAGTTGAGGTGAACCCGCTCAACTTCTAAGTATAACAGCTAGTTCAGTGAAAGGGTTCGAAACTGCTGATATACTAGGTTGGATAGGATTGGGGGTGTTGATATTATTAAAGTGCTCAAGTCATTTAAGGCCGGGCAAAAAATATTGTTATTTTTTTACCGAACATTTTTTCCGAAAAAATTATCGGCAAATAATTAACATCGCGCATGCGTATAAAAATTTAATTTATGTTTTCGTTGAACCTGACGAGAAAGAAGACACGTAAACAAAAATGGTGGATTGTAGGCAGTGGCACTCTGTTTGTGGCTGGTAGCTTTTCGCTGTTCATTTATTATTTCTTCATTACATCATCTCCCTCCTCCAAACAATTTAACAACAGTTAAAATACTCTTTCCAACTTGGAATATAGTTATATAAAATACAGATAAAAGCTTATTATATAATGTAATAATATAAGTTCTCAACCACACTCCTCTATAAATTGAAACACCTAAAAATTTGGTTACTTTGATATTCAGCTACAGTTAAAAACATATATATGTCTAATATAAAAAAGCAAAATATACTTTTTTCTAACCTAGCTAAAAAGAAACGAAAAAAAAAACACTTATACACCTCTCATACAATATCAACATTTTGTTCCATAAAACGACTTTTTTTCTGAAGTTTTCATGAGGCAAGCAGGGCAGAAACAAGATTGTTGATAAGCCACAAAACTTTGTGTATCGGTAAAACCAATGAACTAGGGGTTATTGTCTTCGTCTCTAGAAATATATACATACAAAAAAATTTATTTTGTAAAGGTAGCTAGCTAGACAATTCATATTTTTTAGCTCCTAGTTTTAGTAAAATTATGTATAGCTATAATGTAGTGTAATTATGAAATTATGTCTGACATCCTTCAAAGTCCCAAGTTCCATGTTCTTTTCAGCGCCTTTATAATATTTGTATGCTGAACCAATCGTTTGATGTTCTTGTCATATAGGATATCTGAATTTGTTGGAGTTGCTAAGTTATTTTTTATTGTGAATTGGACTTCCCACTGTCTGATTTTTTATTTGATTTCTGTTTCTTTTCTCAACACCGAAGTTTGAATTCTTGCTAACTTATCTTGGTAAATACCATGATTCCATTTGTTTGGGTTTCTTTTTAATTGATCTTTCGCTTTGTCTAATCCATACACTTCGTCACTTCCTAATACTTGATACAGTATTGAACCTTCTTTTGTTTTGAATTTTTTTTCATCGTTAACAATTGGACTTTCTTTTTTACCATACTTGAATTTAGACTTTCTCCCGTCGAGCTGGCAGATGGATTTATATCAGAATCTACTATTTTTGGTGTTGTAGTTGGTGATGGTGTCTTGTTTGTAAGGGAAGGTGTGTCATCAAGAATATTTTCTCCGTCGGTTTCTTTTTCAGTCATGAAAATAATTTTTTCAGCACACTCTTGCTTCTCATCCTCTGCTGCTTCTATGGTAATTTCTTTGCTTACCTTGCTCACTGCCAAATTGATAAATCTCATTTTAGGTGTAACTGATGGCAGGACAACTTCACTTTGTTGGCACTTTTCCCAAATATTTTTCAGCATTTTTTCAATATCTTTTAGTGTTGTTGAACGAAAGTGGCGCAACTTCGGACCTGCTTGATGAAAATCTTTGTTTTGAGAGCCATCGAAAAACTCTATACCATAATCATCTTCTCTCCACCATACTCCTTCTCCATAACATACGTAGTCACTCACTCTTTCAAGGTGACAAAGCCATGATTTTTTGTGTTTTTCAATGAAAGTTTTTGTGATGTAGGTGTTTTTATTTTTGAGTGATATATCCAGACATTTATATTTTTTCTCACTGTCATACTCGTAGGGCTTTCTTGGTACTTTCTTGCTGACTTTTCGTTCCGCTTGATAACGCAAAATTAAATTTCCTATAATATGGCCTGGATGTTTTGATGAGGTGTTACCTGTGATGGATTTCAACATGTTGAAGATTCTTTCATCGTCTTCACAGTTGATGGAGCTTCCTGATATAATTCAATATTGCATAGGAGCATGAATCATCAAGTTATGAAAATATTTTCCATAAAATTTACTTTGTGTGATATTAATGAAATCATCTTTGAAAAAATCTTTAACCAGGTGGAAATGCTTGAAAGTCATGTTGTATAACTGCAGAATTTGCCTTGGCGTTCTTTCAAGAGCATTGGAATATAATATACGTTGGATTTCAATTAAGGTGAGAAGAATCTCTAAATTTCCATAGTCACTGATTTTATTTTTCAATGTTGCAGCCAATTCAATTAATCCTCTTCTGTAATCGCACGCCCTGTTGTTATCTCTACCACCAAATGAAATCTTATATGCATTTTCAAAGAATTTTCTTTCTATTTTGTCAAGGTGATGTTGCATTTCGGATAAAATATTTTTTATATGTCCTGAAAGATCGTGCATCGGTTCTACTGAACAAATTTCGTAATCTTCAAGATTGTACTCAATCAAGGACTGATTGTTTGGATTTTGAAAGACTAGACTTGGAACTCTTTGTATTCCTCGCAAAATTTTTTTCAATGATTTTTCCATTTTATCTTTATTGTTGCAAATGTCATCAAACAGCATTCTTGATCTTAGCTCCTCTTGCAATTCTGTTTTAGTTAAGTGTTCAAATGGATGTAAAATGCCTAAGAAATAGTGAATCATTTTTTAATTAAATTTACATACTTCTGATGATACCACAATATGATTCATTATATCTACATACTTTTTTCAGAATTCTTTTTTCCCCACTTTCCATTGTTAACAACGTCAATGCGATCGCTGGAATATTTGGTAAAACAATAAAATTTTAGACATGGCTTTGTAATAGTAATGTACTTTACAACAAAAAGAAAACTTTTTTAATTTAGTATACAATACTGTAAAAATCTTTAAACAATTTTCTGTTTATTGTCATTTTAGAAGTGTAATATATACCTCAAAGTCCTGATTTCACAAGTTCCACTATGCACAAAATCATCTATCATTACTCTTGCAATGTCACATGTTACACATAAATAATGCCCTCCTTTTTGCTTCCCACATTCAAACTGAGCGGCTGGTCCATCACCATGAAAGAACCTACAAAATGATTGTATTGATTAATACTATCATCTTTAAAAGCTGTACATATACATCATTAACTTTGTAGACTGTCAAAAAAGCCTTTTTAGACATACCTGATTTTATCTGTTATTTCTGAACCATTTTTCGATATTAGAGTATTTTCTATTTCCATGATACATTCAATGCGTGTATCAATATACATGATTTGATCATCATTGGCTCTACACTGACCAACAATGTACACTTCAGGTTCTTCTATAACTGCTTGGACATCGATATTTTAATTCGTCATCTCCATGCATTCAGAATTAGTGTAAAAAACTGCTTCGTCATATAGTAAATTAACTGTGAATACTATATGGCCATGATTAGCTAAAATAAATTATTTTAAAAGTATTAGCACAATACTATTTTATAAACGTTTGTCACCATTCAGTTTCATTTCAACACTTTTTTCAACAGTAATACAATTGTTATGATGAGCCAGCATGATTAAATGTGTTAATTTTAAAGTGAAATATTAGTCTTCCAATATTATATACATACCTATCACAGATGCATCATGCCATATTTGTAAATTACGAGTCGTTTCAAACTTTTTTAATAAGTTTTGCTTCTCCTCAGTTGTTGCATCATATTGAAATTCATTAAGATTTTTCAGACGGCTGTCCACTTCTTCATCTGTTAGTATTTTGTAATGAGTGTTCGGTTTGCTTCGCATGTATTTCTCATATTTTTGCAAGGTATGTTTTCTGATATACAATAATGGCAACTTTCTTCCCTCAGTTTCGATTGATTGTTCAGCTAGAGTAATACACCCGCATGAGTACAGTTTAGGTTTTCAACGGTAAAAACACTATTAAAAAACGCTGCTTTTAGACCCCCTAAAAAATCTGTGACGTCACAGATTTTATCATACCTCAAATGCGTAAACAAGTCACGTGATATCCAACAAATTTGCTGACATCATCAAAAATGACGGTACTCGACAAAACTGCTGACATCAACAAATGTTTGAATAGAAAGGGAAATTCTCTACTCAAATTGCGACTGCTGTTGGTTGAAGTCTGAATGTACTTATAATAAAGAGAAATGAGTTGGTTCAAGAATGCAATTAGTAAATTATATAGCGCTGTATTTGCACCAGTGGCAGCAACACGTGATGCACTCGCAGAGAGACTACAGAGCGTGCGAGACACTATTACTTCTTATTATAACAGGGCGAGGGCTGTGCAAAGAGTGGGGTGCGACGACCTTTAATCGGACTCTAGAAAATGCAGTTGAAAATGGTCACATTGAGATTGTTAAGCTGTGTAAAGAGTGGGGTGCGACGAACTTTGATTGGGCCATGAAAATTACAGCTGCATATGGTCACATCGAGATTGTTAAGCTGTGTAAAGAGTTGGATGCGACAGATTTTAATTGGGCCATGAAACTTGCAGCTAAAAATGGTCACATCGAGATTGTTAAGCTGTGTAAAGAGTGGGGTGCGACAGACTTTGACTGGGCTATGAGCCTTGCAGCTAAAAATGATCACATCGAGATTGTTAAGCTGTGTAAAGAGTGGGGTGTGACAGACTTTAATTCGGCTCTAGAAATTGCAGCTCTCAATGGTCACATTGAGATTGTTAAGCTGTGTAAAGAGTGGGGTGCGACGCACTTTAATTGGGCTCTAAAAATTGCAGCTCTCAATGGTCACATCGAGATTGTTAAGCTGTGCAAAGAGTGGGGTGCGACGGACTTTGATTGGGCCATGAAACTTGCAGCTAAAAATGGTCACACCAACGTTGTTGTATTGCTGCGTGGTTTTGATGTCATTCATGATAAATTGCTGCGACATCATCACAAGCGCAATTTTTATGCAAAAATATGGAATGAGGTACTGCCAGTGGCGTGGCATCTGGATCGATTTTGGAATTGGTGTGTAGATGAGGAAGAAAAGCGCGAGATATCTAAATTATGGAAGTAATGTCCAGTACTTTGATCGTGGTTGAGGTTTAAAAAATCTATAATAAAGAGATGCCTTTCCTATCTGTAGAACAATTTGATGCCTTGAAATCAGAACACGAGAGCATTATGAAGTGGCGTGATGTTCCCACTGGAATCATATTCAAAATTGAGTATGTTGAAGAGATCAAGACCAAAAAAGGTGATGCAACTGTCATCACATTGATCGATTGCGATGGTGAACGATTTCGAGCATGGGCAACGAGTGTGCTGAGAGAAGCTTTGATAGGTCGAACAGGTCAGATGTTTATCAAATCACTGGAAAAGAAACAATCTACGAACAATCCTGGTCAATTTTACTATGATTACGACCTTGTGGAAGCGTATGATGAACTAGACGAGCATCCAAAATGACTTTGGTATACCAACCAAGACAAAAAAGTAGTGAGGATCTTTTGTGACTGGAGACAGTCACAAAAAAAAATAAACTATGGGCACACTGAAAATTGTTGCCGATAAAAACTGCTGACATCAACAAAATCTGTTTGAATAGGGAAAATTGCGACCTTTGCTAGTTGAAGTCTGAATGTATGTATAATAAATGTCAACCAATAAGACAGCGGAAGATAGGTACACAGTTTTTACACTTGTAACGTTTTTTGTAGGTGTGGGAGCCGTCCTAGCACTCACCTCTACCGCGCTTGTGATAGCTGCCCTAGCTCTAACCTCTACCGCACTTGTGCTGAACAGTATGAAAGAAGAAGAGTGCGAGAGGTATATCAACGATAAATTAGAGAGAATTGACGGTCTATAAGAAATGGTGCGCAAAAACTAAATAAAATAAATGCGAGAAATCTGCGATGACTGTCAAAGAACTCTAGATACCTACGATAGATGTGGTAGATGTCAAAGACGTCTGCGCGTGGGAGAGAAGGTGCTTTGTTGGTATTGCTACCAAGACTACGTCACTTACAATGGTGGCCACTGCCCTTGTGAGACTTTCTTTTTGTCCATGGGGCAAAGCAGGTTAGACCCAAAAATAAATGTTTGATGGTAAAACAGTAAAGGAGTAAAGGTCGTTGTGTTCACATAAACAAATGGACGAACTGCGACAAGAAGCTAAAGCTTTAGGTCTCAAAGGGTACTCTACGTTGAAGCGAATAGACCTTGTCGGAGCCATACGCAAAGTCAAGTATAAGGATGCGTCGACACAAACGGACGGACCGTACTGCGAGCCTTGTGCTGAAATTGCATGGGAGAAAAATCTTGAACAATATTTGAGGGATCTCGCTAAAAAACAGCGACGTGTCGTACATGATGGCGACTTGCTCATAGATCAAGATACGGGAGAACTGAGCTAGTGTTTTGAATAATACACTAGATCTACGAATAAGCAGGTGGCTGGCATACTGCGCAGATTGAAGTTTTTTCATAAGGTCCTCTTTGGCCTTCTCACGCCCCTTTGCGACAAGCTGCTGTCGCTCCCGATCATTGATGGAATCTACGATCTTTCTCGTTCGTTGTCGGACCTGCTCCTTCAGCAACATGTAGCGTTGCTTCTCCTGGATGATTAGGCTGAACTCATAATCACTAATCACACCGTTCTCCACAGCCTTTGAGATGAGGTCGACAACGGAGTTCAACTTAGTCTCTCCTAAGAGTCTGATGCCCTCATGCTTCTTTGCCTTAACGTCTAGCCTCTTCCCCGCATTCCTTAAACCTGCCTGCCCTAGTCCTACAGCGATTGTGATACCACCCATCGCCACAGCTAGTGGTACACCTATTCCGGACAGCATACTACCAATCCCAACACCTGAAGTTATAATACTTGCAGCTAGCAAACCATGATCAGTGAATCCAACCCACGTACCATGCAACTTGAACTTTTTGGCGAGTTTGTCACGCTCTTTGATCTCACCACGCAAGTACTGTTCCACCTCCTCGATCTTTTTTAGTCTGTATACCTGACTTTCTTCAGGCTCATGCTCAGGCGCACTTGGCGGCAAAGTTGGGTAAAGCTTATCAGCCATTTATTCTATGAGTAAATGCATCGTAATTCCGGCGAACGAAACATTTTTTTCATGATGATGCTCGTCTGTCAGCATAACTCCGTCTGTCTGTTGAGCCTTTCAAAGGAAGGTAGATTGCAGTG
This sequence comes from Hydractinia symbiolongicarpus, assembly GCF_029227915.1. Taxonomy (NCBI): domain Eukaryota; kingdom Metazoa; phylum Cnidaria; class Hydrozoa; order Anthoathecata; family Hydractiniidae; genus Hydractinia; species Hydractinia symbiolongicarpus. The sequence goes on along the minus strand of NC_079888.1, from coordinate 1,615,400 downwards.
TCAAAACTCCATGTAAGCATATCTCCCCATGCGTTTAACTCTTTAATAGGAAGCAAAGCAAGAATTTTTGATTTCTTTCCATCCAGTAGGCAATCGTCTTCATCCATCTGGGGGCAAACGAGTCTCAATCTTTGGTACACGTCAGTTTTGTAGAAGCTGTCATAGTCGCCTTTGGTAAAATACTTTTTTGCAGGGTCGTAGGGTAGCCCCATAAGCTCCTTAGTTTTCGATGGATTACCACAGTATACCCGTCACTAACCCTAAGCCTACAGAGTCCGTTCTTTAATACAAACAATTTGATCTTGTCCTGTGCTTGACTGTTGACGATGGCCGCGATATCTTCAATCTTGTACAAACCGTTCATAATTTCAATTCTAATCTCTTTCTGATCAGGCCCTGTCCTACGAATGACAAAATCATTGTCGCTGTAAAGGTTCAGCCATACGGGCCTGATACTTCAGGCCCGTATTTCAGGGCAATTCTCGTATCCTGACCTAGGTAATCGTTAAAAATCGTAGGCTTCTCTATATTGGTCACATACAGCTGTCTCATGTTTATTAGAAAAGATGAACATTTACTCATACAACCCAAAAGCAAAATACAAGTCCAATAGAGGCGAATGGCCTCTCGGTGTACTTAATCTAGAACATCAAGACCTCTACGTTTCTACAGAATCGCACATTCCTGTGACCTTCTCGATGTTCACGAAATACCCAATAAAAGTCCCCACTAACCTGTTGAACGACCCCGTAAGTGTAAATTGGTCCGGTCAAGCCCTTCGCCACTGGAATATACAAGTTAATTTCGCTTGTCATTGCGCTAGCATCGCCCTGGGTATATCCGCCAAACACTTGAATGGCTCCGTGCCCCATATCAACAGTATCTTTAAATTCCACGTCTATTACCACATGCGGCGTATCCTAGCAAGAATGAAGGTACCCGTGCCATACGATGACGGCTTTTCTCAATACGAAAACCCCTACTCTACATCTGGATATACCCAGATTTATCGTGAATATGGTGCCGACCCCAATGCTTAATACAAGTTTAAGGCTCTCATGTCCTCGCTCACAAATGGTAGATGGTGGCCGCAAGTAAATGGTGATTGGGCCAAGTTTATCATGCCTACGGGCCAAGGCCTGACATAGGAAGGTCTGACGAAGCTTAGCGAGAGTTTTCGTGTTTACGTGATTTTACTACTAGGGTCCCAAGCTGATGCCAAGGCATCCCTTATAGGTTCGGATGCTGACAATTTCACAGCGGGACAGATACTACTACAGAAATTCGAAGCCATGGTACAACGTGAGGAGAACGTAGGTCACGATATCACCGAGTTTCAAAAGGTGCTTCAATATGCCAGGACCCCAGTGAATTTTGCCGTGATCCACCACGTGTACATACTACCATCCGATATGAACCTGCGTATTGGTAAAATTGTGGGGTTTAGCAACAACATCTTGATTGCGCCGGCGAGAGCGATGATTGGCATAAAGCTAGACCTAAACAACAAACCCACACAGCCTCGGTTTTTAAAACGAGTCAGGTCACCACCTGGCCAAGAAATATCGAGGGGTGCCCTAAAACCGGGGCCTGAAAAGATACCTCAGTCAGATCTAGGAGATGGAAACCCTCACGATGACATCAACGCTGACTTAATTACAATGGGAGTATTATCGATACTAATGTACATTTGGTTGAAGAAATATTAATGCTCCGCAGGAGCATTAATATAGTTTGCCTCTCTTATATGCCACAACAAAACCAGCAGCAGCGGCAGCGATTGTCATGTAGAGGTGTTTGGCTGCGTATTCAACAACTTTTGCTGCTACTTTAAGAGCGAACGAGACAACCGTGCCAATAATCCCAGGTAGCGCCGCACCTGCCTTACGTGCCAGATATTTCAAAATTTTTCCAATCCTTTCCAGCTGTTTTTGCAAAAAGCCCTTCCCTGCGGCGCTTCCTGCCGCTGCAGCAGCAACACCACCTGTAACTGCGAGTACGATGGTGGAAATCAGTAGACCAACAGCCGCCACGATGCTCGCTATAGTAATCCCTTGCTCCTTGAACAAGATTCTAAGCTTTTCAGTCGGAGCTTTATCGCCTTCTGCGATTTTCATCAGCGTTTCCTTAATTGCGCTCAGTTGGCTCTGAGTGTCAGATGATAGTAAACCGTGCGCTTCTCGTACTTCTTCCTTTTGATCTTGGAGTCGTTCTAGATCTTCCCTAGCTCTTGCAATATCTTTGTTCCAGATATTTTGCTGTTCCTCTGATAGTCCAGGTGTAGCCTTCTTCGTTTCAAGCCTTTTCACCTTGGCTTCTGCTTTGGCGATCTCGCTGTCGTAGAAGATCATCTTGTTTTTCAGGTGCTTCAGGTTACCCCTTAGCGTTTGAAGCTCGAGGTTGAGCCCTCTTCTTTCACGCTCTGTGAAGCTGGCGCCAAAGGGAGTCTCTTCGATCAAGATCTTCGTTGCATCCAGGTCATTCTCGAGCAGCGGCATCATTTCAATATCCTCGGCCTTCTCTTCAACGTGAACAATCTCGTTAAGGAGTTTCTGAGCCATTACTTTACTGCCTTTGTTTGGTGTATTATAGTCGGTAAACCCCATGGCTCGCAAGCGATTTGTACCTAATCTCCTCTTTATCTCGGCAACGCTCCTTAATTCACCATGCCTTTTCGTGATCTCTATGCCATCGAAAAGAAGCTGGTTTCCCCGTGCCTCAAACTCGTTGTAATATCTCGCGATTGGCTGCCCCAGCTCCTCAAGGTGTTCGTAAAGATCGTCGACCTTTGATTTTAGTAGCTCTTCCCTCTGCCTTGTTGTGATGTCTCGTGCCGAGACGCTAGGCGATTGACCCTGATCTGGCGTTATCGTGGAGCTGGCATCAGGCCTACTGAAATCCTTGTCTGGAATGTTTTCCTCTGACGTAAAGTCGTCTCCTTCGTATATTGGATTAATCGGCATTTATTTGAAATGAAAATCAGCTAATAATAAAGCATGAGTAATATATTCGGAACCAAGCTCGACCCCTACGCGGAAATTAAAACGATGATGTCTATGAAAGGTAAGAAGCAGCGTGTAAAAGTAAGTCATGTGCCTAGTACGATTAATCAGAACGAGGACTTGTATGTTGATATCCCCAACATGGGACAGAACGATGTAATTTTTCCAGGCAGTATCAAACTACTTTTCGATCTGGAACTTACGGGAACAAACACGAAGCGCACTATCGTCAGCAACATAGGTAAATCCTTGGTGCAAAATCTTCGTATCACTTTGAATGGCAACGAGGTGCAAAATATTAGCGACTACAGGGTGCTCGCTACCTACAAGGACCTATGGTTGCCCAAGTTTCATCGGGAAAACAACTTGATCCTAGAGGGGATCAATCCCAACGACGGTACAATCCGCGCACTACAGGTGAAAGCGGCTGATCATGTAGGCACGGATGAGGAAAAAGCGATCGTCGCAGCTTATGGCAGCACGTTTTGTATTCCTCTAGGAAAAATGTTTGAATTGACACGAGACTTGCCGTTCTACCAGCCAGGGCTACACGATAGGTTACAGTTTGTGATCCATTTTGCATCGTACGGTGACGTTATAAAGGATACCGGTACGGTGTCTTAGGAAGCACGGCAGCTAAGCCTGCAGACAGTGCGTACAAGATCACTAATATCGCACTAGAGTTTCACAAGGTTAATAACAAGGGTCTCGCGAGCGCTATGATGTCACGGTATAGTCGTTTGGCGCTATAATCAATGCTCTAGCATTCTCGGGGAGTAACTATCTGTTCAGTAAGCTGTCAGGCCATGGTGAGGCCGAGCGTAAAAAGCATGATAAAGCAATTGAAAAACTTCAAGCTGCTCAAGCACAGTGGGTAAGAGATCGGCAGGCAAAGATCGATTGGTATAACCATCAACGAGAGCTGAAAAGGCAAGCTGGAGAGAGCTTGAAGGAGCTCGATGAAGGTATGAGAGACTATTACATCGCAACGATCGAGAAGGCTCCTAAGTTATCCGACTTCTACACGCCCAGCAAACAGCAACAAGACGGTGAGCTGACGTTTATCGTAGGATCCTTAGCCCTCCTTGGTTTTGCAGTGTACAAATGGGCGTAATCCATAAAGGTTTAAAGTATGCGTAAACAATCATGCATATAAATTTTTTCAGAAAAAATGTCCTCTGTACATGTCTGATGTATTTATTCCATCAAGTCATAGAAGAGCTTCGACTCGTTCATCATTCCAGAGGCTTGAACAATCTTGTGTAAAAACATCCCAAGGTCAACAGTGTCTTTCCTACCTTGGACCCTCCTTATGGAATACTCTTCCTGAGGGTCTTAAAAGATCTAGTACTACAAACAGTTTTAAACACAACCTAAAAAAGCACTATTTTGATGTTATAACGAGAAGGGACTCAGATGATTTTGTGAATTAAATTCATATGATCTTTTGATAATCCTTTCGTTTTCGTTTTGCTTATCTTTTTTTCTATAAGGGTAGAAATGGACCACAATGGAAATCTCGCCTTGGCTTGTTTTGTGTTATCCAGCCATCAAACATATCAACACTCAGGAAAATTGCATTTAATTTTATTTTATATTTTTTATGATACATTTTAATATTATATATAGTTTATTATTTTATTTATTTGTTTTCAATTTCTTTTTCTCTGTAAATATTTTTAACGATTTTATAATGATGGCAAATATAACTTACTTACTTACTTAATCGACATGTAATAAACATGTCGAAACATACTCCAGAAGAAGCGAAAAAATTGAGAAGTAATTACTATACCCCTGAAAATCTCTGGACTGGTCGGAAGGCTGTTAAATTGCTCGCTGAGAAGAGTAGACTACCTAAAAAGAAAGTCGTACACTGGCTGTCTAGGCAACTAGACAGCCAGTGTACGGCTTAGACATATTCGAGGACCTAAAAGGATTGATTACCCGCATTTTACTATTAAAAAACCTAATAAAATGCACCAAATTGACTTCCTCTACATGCCTCATGACAAAGTCTACAGCAACGTGTACAAATATATCCTCACAGGGATCGATGTAGCCTCGAGATACAAGGTAGCTAGACCATTGAGAACAAAGAAAGCCAGCGAAGTCGCTGCTATGATCAAGGACATTTACAAAGCAGGACCTTTACGCTATCCGAAGATCTTCCAGTGCGACAACGGTAGTGAGTTCAAGTCAGATGTAACAAAACTGCTAGAGGGCGTCGAGATTAAGCGCGCAACCACCAAATATCATCATACGTTCACAGCCTTTGTCGAGTCCTATAACAAGGTGCTCGCTGAGAGACTTTTCAAACCTCAGGATGCACAAGAGTTGGTCACTGAAGAGACTAGTACCACATGGGTCAAATATCTCTACACCATCGTCAAAAGCATGAACAATACCAAGACTGCCATGATCGGCATGAAACCTTCAAAAGCGATCAAGCTAGATGAAGTCTCACTTACGAAAGACCTGCGGCCTGAAGAAAAGCCGTTACCTGAGGACGGTCTTTACTTGTACCTGCTACAACCTGGAGAAGAGCATGGTGATGCGAAAAGACGGGCTACTGACGCCTGGTGGAGCAAAAAGATGTATAGACTCGACCGCATCGAGGCGGGTAGCCGTCTGTTGTACTATCTTGCAGGTGGGCCCGAACGTAGTTTTGTGGCAGAAGAGCTCATGCTGATCCCAGAGGATGTTCAAGTACCTATAGAGCATGTGAAACAATGGTAAATTTCTCAAGACCGAGGGCCGTTTCACCGGTTCCCCCGTACCGGGGGAACCGCTCAGTTGATACCCATAAGCGTAGTTAATGTGAACCTGTGGCTCACATTACCAACATAAAGTCTTAGTCATCCTCGGAGTCCTCAGAGTCAGTCAATCGGATGAAGGCGGGTATAATCATAAGGAGCTAGAGTGTAGAATGGATAGCCATAGACGATTCCCTTGATAACATTTGGCTCGCTATCAAGGTCGATGATGTCAACTAGGCGCCTATCCGTGATTTGAATGTTGAGTATGTCGCCAATTTTCTTTAGGTCTACTAGATCCGAGAGCCTTAAGTCCTTATCCTTGATAATCTCGTAGCAGACCATGCCCCACTTGTTCACCTCAGCGGAAACAATATGCAAATCCCGGTCCTCGATATCAACCTGGAGATCCTCATCTATATATTTCGTCGGGATTGTCGCCCATGGTTTTTCGCCCGAGGCTACTCTGTCTAGAAGCTCGTAATCATCTGGATATACAAAACCCTCGTAGTATGGTCCATTTCTAAATCTAAAATTTTCCAAACACTGTGAACAATAACCGGTAGTGGAACCTGCATTGATACAGCATTGCAGAACCGGTACCGTCACATCGTAAGACTTTGTAAATTGCTGACTCTGTACGTACTTTTGCATTTTTCTTTGACATTTATCTTTTAACATACAGCCGAAGTGGTCAAGCAGCGTCAGGTTTTTTTGTGGTTTTGTAATCTATCAGGGTTACAAAAAAAAATCCTAGATCTCGGCAAGCTCCATCAATCTCTGATGTGTATAATTACGACCTAATCGAAAGTGCCTTGGACGTTCGGGATTTACTTCGATGCATCCACGCTCTCGGAGCCAGTTGTAATGTACAATGGCATTTGGAGTTTCTGCAAGAACGACGAGTTGACCGTTGGGATGATCTGTTAACTTGTTGCGAATCTTTTGCGCTACATAGCCTTGTTGCCCACATATAGCGACATACGGGGATTCATCGTTGTTATTCTTTTGGATTATAACCATCCCGTTATCCTTTCTAGGGTCTTCAAGGTGAGGAACGGCTCGCTTATGTAGTTCTTCAATTTCTTGCTCTTGTACGGCTATCATGTGATCTAAGTCGTCAACATCTTCCTCTAGGGTAAGAATTTGACGATCTTTGTCCTCTAAATCGTCGTTGAGCAGAGCCAGCGCCGCTTGATTTTCTTCTACAATTTCAGCAAGCTTGCGGACCTCTCGAGGTAAAACCTCTCCAACAACCCAATCCAAAAATGGTTCTGCCTCAGGTCTGCCGCACCTCAATAGGAAGCAGTAAAGGCCTGGCTCTGTCAGCAAAACTGTGTTTGGCTGGGTTAGACAGATCTGTCCACACCTTGAAGGTTAGTAATAGCGTCGCCAAGCCGTACTTTGTACTTGTTGGGAACAAGTCTCTGAAGGGCTTTTACTCCCGCCTCCCGCTTATAGCCCGCGGGTCTCCAAACATCGGACGCTACGATGCATTGACCTTTATCCTGAACAAAGAATGATCGGACTTGCTTTCCTTCAAAATAATCAACCGTTACAAGAGACATTTTGCTTGTAAGTTTTTGGAATTCCAGGGATCATGTTGCATGGACGGTGCTCGTGATTTTGAAACAACATGTTAATGTGAACCTGTGACTCACATTAATACTTACCTTGTTCCCAGGGCACCATCTAATGGGACGAAGCCGTCGTGCTATCTATAAGTGCTCGCAGTCTACCTCGAATATCGGGGTCTCTTGTATTGCTTTCCATCCACTTGAGTCCCTCTAGAGAGATAAAGATATCGTGGGGATTGCCGTTGTTATTCCTGAGCTGCTTGCGGTTTTGTTTAAAACGGGCTGGAAGGGATCTGAAAAGACGATTTATCGCCATATTTTTCATCTTGTAGTTTTTGGAATAATTCCAACCAGGTTGCTTGGGACAGAACTCAAAAAATTTTCCAAGTCCTGGGGTGTTCAAGTCTTACATATAAGCAAGCGTGCTTTGACTTTTTCAGCCGAGCCTTGATGTTTTCCCAGTCGCTGATCATGCTGTGGCAAGACTCTTGTTGAAGCAGTCTTCATTACACTTATGCTTACAAGGCTCTCCTGGAGCGTATAGCTCTAGCTTTGGATTCAGTCGTAGAGACTTGTTCAAGACGTAGCGCATCGATACGCCTGGAATGCTTACTGCGTCTTTTAAAATGTCTATCTCGTCGTCGTAGTAATGCTGCCTTGTCTTGTCCACGGCTTCGATGAAAGGTTCCACGTCGGCTAAATTGTACTCACGCAACCAGTCCATCATGGTGACGCAGCCTCGCTTGTAAAACTCTGCACGGAATGTTTCGTACTCATCAAGAGAGAGGGTGTTTTTACCAATAAGACTGCTATAGAAGTGTTCGTGCTCCACGGGGCCGACGTGGTTTAGCTTGTCATAGCTCGTCAGCCACTCGTAGGGGAACACCAGCTTTTCGAGCTTGCAATCCAGAGACTTGCACCATAGGTCATAGCTCATAACAGGAGAGAGAAAATTTTTGATATCGAGAAATTTGAACCTCGAGGTCGTAAAGAACATGTAGTCGTTGGCTTTTTTCGCCACGTTGATCTTTTCGCTATCGTCTTTGGCAATTTGATCGACAAAGTACCGCTTGATCATGTTCAGGTCATAATTACCACTGTTGAAGCCGATCACGGCCACTTGGTTTACCCACTCGTTCCATTCCTTCTGAGTCTTATCTGGCAGCATGTCAAAATCATCGGGTCTCGGGTACATTCTCTCCACCTCTTTCAGGATGAGGGCGTGTCTCTTTTCGAGCTGCTCCACAAATCGTTTAACCAGGATCTTGGGATCATCAGGGCTCCAGGAACCTTGGATCTCCGTTCAGACTATCGTGAATGGCGACGCTGACCGGCACATGCTCCGATATATACATCAGGTCTGCTGTTTGCCGCTTGTGTAAAGGTTCTAGGAGGGCCTCGAAATCAAACACTATGTAGTGGGGGTAGGGTCGAAATTCTTTCTTGAAGTACCTCTTGGCTTTGGGTGGGCTCTCACACTCCCACACTACGACGACGTTGTAGCCAAGTTTTCGGATGCCTTCCTCCTTAGACTTGGTGGCCGTATATCTGTTTATGTTCCGCGTTCCTTGGCAGGGGCATCCGTGCCACTTGCAACCGTGGTACTCGTAGACTGTCCTGGTCTGAGGTTCATAGCCGTCTACCTTGTAGACCTCATTTTCTTTCTCCCCGTAGCGAATCACGCGTTCTCCTCCATGCCCACAGAGTGCGTGATGGATGTATCTTCCAGTTTCCCTCGACATGTGCTCGAGCCATTTACAAGCGTCATAGCTGAAGCCCTCACCGTAAAAGACCTCTGACTTGCTAGGCATGCGCTTGACCTTCTTGCCTTTGCAGATGATAGTTGGCTTTTTTCCTTCACATATCTTATGTCTCGTAAGATCTCCGCTGCTTGTAAACATTTGCTTGCAGGCTTCGCATCCCATTTCTGTCGTGCCAGTACGTCTAAATCCTTGATGTAGAAACAGTGTCCATCCAGCATACCAAGGTTGATTGTGTCTAAATCTTTTTTGTATTAATTCTGACCGTACACGAGTCTCCATGGCGCTTTCTCAGAGTTGGTCTTGGGTTCAAAGACTCTGATATTGATCTTGAAACGCTTCGCTATGCCCTCGAAGTCAACGAGCTTTGTAGGACGCACGTCCTCACGCCTCAATTTGGTTTTCTCGTAGTACTCGCGTGCTAGTTTGAGGGCTGGTCTCGTGACACGTTTCTCGCGCTGCTCTCTTTCTCCACGGTAGTGTACGGCAAGACATCTCCAGACACACAAATTGTTGGTGCTCTCATCCTCCTTGTCAAAGCTGTAGATGCACCTCTTCTTTCGCACCCAGTCTGGTAAAGGTCCACAGCCTAACGGAGGCTCCCTTGTGGAGATGATCTTGATCTGCACATGATGGAAGACTATTTTCCCTTCGTACGATCCTGGGGTCTCGTTGTTCTTTCTGGTGGCAAGTACGCCTTCCCCCAAAACTCGTTATCTCCAAGATCTAATCGCTGCATTTCACATTTTTCGATAAAGGCTTCGATGTCAGCTAGGCTCGTAAGCGATCCTTCGCTTCCCTTGGTCTTGTGATACGGAGCCGTGCCACCTCCTGCTTCGTAGATGGTGCAAGCAAAACTGTAGACTACCTTGACTCTCATGTCTATGTAGGGTGTAATTTTTCGCATGATGGCCTCCGCCAGTGGCTGATTAAGGTTCTTGTTGAACCGCCATGTCTTGACGCGATTTCCGTCTTCCAACATCTGTGTGTCTCTTTCGTCAAAAATATGCTGAATGTCTTCGACGCCTTCGGATCGGTTTTTCTCTTGTGGGAACATGTGCTTGATGTCTTCGACTCCGCTGTATTCGTCTTGTATGTCTCCAAAAGACAAAGTCCTCTCGCGCTTCGGCTTCGATTTCGTCGTGCAGCGTTGGCCTTCCAGCAATTTGTGCCCTCGCCCTGTTATAATAATGCCTAACAGTTTCTCGCACGCTCTGTAGTCGACCTGCAAGGGCATCGCGAGTTGCTGCTACTGGCGCTGAGACAGCGTTATATAATTTACTAATTGCATTCTTGAACCAACTCATTTCTCTTTATTATAAGTACATTCAGACTTCAACTAACAGCGGTCGCAATTTGAGTAGGGAATTTCTCTTTCTACTCAAACAGATTTGTTGATGTCAGCAGTTTTGTCGAGTGCCGTCATTTTTTGATGATGTCAGCAAATGTGTTGGATATCACGTGACTTGTTTACACATTTGAGGTATGATAAAATCTGTGACGTCACAGATTTTTTAGGGGGTCTAAAAGCAGCGTTTTTTAATAGGGTTTTGACCGTGAAAAACCTATACTGTACTCATGCGGGTGTACTACTCTAGCTTGTTCTGTGATGTTGTTATCTTGAACAATATATTTTTTCATCTTTTTCGCTGGTATTGCTTCTCCAAGAGTATATTCTCCAAATTCAAGTTTGCGTTTTATCTTATTCTTCAGCTGAGTGCATTCCAATGGCATAGAAATTTCACTGCCAGGAAATTTTTTTTTGACCTTCTAATTATTGCATTTTCACTATTTCTTTTTTTTTTTCAATTAAATCATCTATGTCTACACCTTCACTGATTAAAAAAGCCTTCACTATCTGACCACCGTTTTTCGAGTATTCACCATTCTCATTTTTCACTCCATATTTTCGTGCCAATTCTGACCAATTTCCAACTTTTATTTTTTTATCCAAATTAAAATGTATTTCCTTAAGTAGGTTTTCCTTGTCTTATGTCATTTCATGCAAAACTCCTGTGTGGGTTTTTTGTTTTACTATTCCAATTCTCTCATTACGTATTCGAGCACGGACTCGTGTTTCTGCAACTTCATGATTTTCAAATGACCTCAGCATTCTTTCCTTGTTTCTAGAACTTAGTGATTGACGTGTACCGAGACACCTTTCCACTGATGTTGAAAGTAGGTCATTGTTGATTGTGTTGGTTATATCTCTCAGTTGTTTTCTTTTTATTTGCCTTTTTTGATAATTTGAGAGTTTCCTCTGAATATTGAACTCTGGTATTTTTAACAACGTATCAGTAAAGGAAGTTTCATACTTTTCTTTAAATCTATTGTCAAGCGATTTAACTATGTTCCTTGCAGTGTTCTTTGGTTTGGAGTCAATTTTAAATTGTATTGAACTTTTAGCTGTATCACTTTTTCCTGACAATGATCCACTAAAACTTTCCATTCCTGTAGTGAAATTTTCAAGACAGCTTTTACAATTTTCCAATGTGTGTTTTGATCTGTCATTGTTTGACATGTTCATAAAGACAGTGGGTGAAAATGTTTTGAAGAAAAATTGCTTTTCCTTGTTTTTGTATTTCGCTAGTTTCAATAAACTAGCCTTGAGCTTTCCCATTCCATTGTTAAATGTTCGATAATCAACTGTATATTCTGCTTTTCTCTCTAGGAAAAATGCTATGAAGCGATCAAGTTTTTGTTGAACTGAAGGCCCCTGGATAAGATCTTTATCGTTGGTTAAATATGGCATATTCAATCGTGTCAGATGTAATATGACTTTGGCGAATCCACACGAAGTATGATTTGTAAATACGGCCATGCTCGAATGAAGAATATTTACTTAACTTACTATATATAAAGAAATCATGCACACACCGATAACATATTTAACGCGGAAAACATTTATAGTTGTTTACAATTTTTTTCTACCATTTTCCTAATATATTTAATTCTAAATTATTTGCTATTGTTTTGTCTGCGTTTTTTATTGGTTAATGCTAAATTATTTATTTTCATATGTAATGTTAATGTATAATTTATGCAGAAATATATTATTAATATTAAACCGATTTATTGTTTATATTGGTTGTCGTTCTGCATAATTAGCGATTATTGCGCTCGTTCCCGAATTTGTGCCAAATGTCCCGATTTTGTGTTAAAATTACCGAGAATCATTAAAAATAGTTTAGGAATAACTTATTCAAAGCTAATTTTAGCGAAACCTAATAAAGAATATCAACGACAACTTCTGAAAATCACATGTAATCGATCAAGCGTGATTTCGCAAGGAAACGTATGTTTTTTTAACTTTTTTGGTGCGTCTGATTATGTAAATACATACATAAACTGAAATTTAGTGACTTTGTAAGTGGAAAGTGCTGACGATCGACTAATCATAGATGCTCTAGAATGGTACGGTTCGTTTGAAATCAATTTCACGTGTTTATACCAAGTGGAAAGTGTGCCTAAACCCTTTACATGGCACTGTACATGCCTTGGTAAATCATTCTAACAGACAGATATAAGAGAAGATATTTAATAATACTCCACATTAAACCATAGCTGAAAGAAGCATCTTTTCAGCAAAAAAAACCCGCAAGTGAATAGCGTCAATACAAGCCGAGATATAAGAAAATGAAAAACACCAATTTTCTGATCAAAATTGAGAAAGCCCGGCCTTAAATGCCTTGAGTGTTTTTAAAAAAATAAAAAATAAAAATAGTAAAAATAAAAATATGTTCTCTTTTCTGAATTGTGTCGCTTGAAATGTATGTTGTTGTATTGGTAGTTTAGATTGTGAGGGTTGGTAGCGCTCCGTTAGTTCGTTGGAAGTGTAGTTTGGCACTCTACACTAGAGCATAAACTGTGACAGAGTTGTGCTAGGTTCATGTCTATCAATACCTTGCTGGATATTTCTACATGGTTATGTCATTTCGAACATTGTATTTTGGGATTAGTCTTTGCATTATCAGATATTTTTACTGTGGCAGTTGGTTGCGCTCCGCCAATGTTTGTTGGTGTAGTAGGTGGCACTCTACACAAGTGCACAAAGTATGGTAGGGTTTGTGTAATGTTAAGATTTGATATGCTTTGTGGTTTATGATACAATGCTCACTTTATTAAACTTAGGATAAGTTATGTATCTCTTGTTCGCCTATTCCATAATTTTGATAGTTATGTTAACAAATTTTTTAACAGATGACTGTAACTGTCTTGATTATTACCCCAGTCCAGTAGGGAGGCAGAGTTTGCTCACTTTGCTTTTAGGATTGACAATCCTGCTGCCCTTAGTCATTTTAGAAGAAGCTTTGCAAGGGGGTTAGATTTTCTTATCTGGTCTTCGTTGTGTTACGCCCACGCATATCACCCCAGTTACGACAGGCTGGTACTGTCATTAGGTAGGTCCACAGCAACAGTGTCGGAGTTCCGTAACCCATGTGGAAAGCTACAGCCAGGGTCACAATTCCTGGCGCACAGATATTTGTTTGCTTTAATTTAAGCACATTCCATTAAGAATAATTTTAAATTTATCCTTTTAAGGACATTCACGGTATGATAAGTTTTATTTGTACCTATTTAATTCATTTTTAAGTGCTGTAATATTCATTGTTTTGTGTTGTGTTCTGTCGCTGTTGTATTTTCTGCCTCTTTACGGCAATGTTTTTAGGAAATCCTTGCAAAAAGGGGGATTTTGCTTTTTTGAAAAATATTTAGAGGGTTGCAACCTCTAACTATTGTAGAACCAGCTGTCATTAGACAAGAAATATCATTACAGCTAGCTGTTTTGTCACCTTATCAATGTATATCAAATCAAGATTTAAAAAAAATGAATATGGAAGAATGAATCTGCAGTGAATATAAACACGCCTTAACTCTAAAATATAACATGAACAACAGAGCTTGGCCATATATGTTATATCCGTGAATTGCCTCGATTATCTCGCAAGTCTCGATTAGTATATATATATAATATTTCTTTACGGAATATATTTAGTTAAGCTGTGGCTCGAGACAAGTACACATGTCTCAATCTCTGCGTACGTCACATATCAATTTGGACCAAGGTATAAACTTTAAATCCTACATGTTCCTTTTTCAGAGATCTAATAAACTAACAAAAAAACATCTGATGTCTATACACATCAGTTGTGAAATGGTCTTGGAGAACGTTTATTAAGTGTACTTCGTAGTTGAATGGGAGTTTCTTTTGTTTTGTCTATTGTTGGCAACTTTTTTTCCTGATTAAGACGTAGTTTGCATTAGACCATTTAGCGAGGCGTCGCGTCTTAAAAATCAATACGATATTTTTGTTTCATGGAAACCAGTTTCTATTAATTCGTTTCAATATGGTAATTGCTGTTTCCATTAGCCGTCTTCTATTAGTATGAGCGCTATGATGACGAGTTACGTTAATGTTCTCCACCATGGATACTATTGTCAAAAAACACGTGTTCGAGTACCAGATGAAAAATAAATCAGTGGGAGAGTCCCCATGATTTGAAGATTTTTCTGTTTGATATCTTTTTGTGAAGCATATATAACTTCTACCAGGTCTTGTTCAGTATTTTGGAGGTTTTCGTTTTTTTTTCTTCTTGTTCTTCTTTTATTTGAATCAGCAACCAACGTATTCAAAATAATTTCTTTTGCGTTTGTGTCTTTCAGTTAAAATTAAAATCACCGAGCTGAACATATTACATGCTGAATTCCACACATTTTGAAGTATCACAATTAGCTTACTTAAATCAACGTTACTCGACGCTATTTTGAGCAAAAAACAAAACTAAACAAGTTTTCATTACTTTTACTATGTTCACGCATGCCAAAACGTTTACTCACCTGTTTCCATTTAAAAAAGTATCGTCTTAAGAGCTATCCGATACATGTTATGTCACTTTCACGATCGGCACGGAGTGATAACTAACCGATAGCCAATCTATGCCGAAACAACACATTTTAAATGGAAACAAAACCCCTATCCGATATGCTTTTTAAGACGCTGCGATAGTAAATCGTCTAATGGAAAGTCTAAGGCTGTACGGTGACTCCACGGTTTCATGAGTGGTGGATCGGTGTTGCATCCGTTGCGTGTTATGGGTGGTGAACTTAGTTGCTGCAATATCTTGATCGCTGCTGGAGGGTTATATTCGACTTCTGACATGTAGGAAGAATCTGAGGAATTGTTGTGGGATGAGGCCTTTTTTGGTTTCACTTTGTTGGGCGGTTTCCAGGTTGGTTTTGGAACTGAACTGAATCACCCACAATGAGTGGGTCTAATTCTTTTTGTTCGTTTGACGATTCATTGGTAGAAGATGCTGTTTGGCAAGTGCTAACACGGAATATTTTGTGTAACAGCAGAGTTTTTGACTTCAAACCTCTACGTAGCCATGACCGCTTTAGTAGATGAGGTAGGTAAATCTAGAAAGAGTGCACATATCCATTGTGACTTGTTCAAACAGAAATTCTGGTAGTGGTGCTTCAACCAGTGATTATTTTGTGGACATGACGCTTGTTCGTTACATTGACGTCATTGAACTTGGAGGAGACGGATAGCAGCGTTGATCCCTGATCAGAAAAGCCGTTCCCAGGCAGTAACTTTGTAATTTAGTGTTTTAAAAAGTAATGGTGGTCAGTCTCAGTGTTGTTTCTAAGTCTGTTTCACCTTTTTGTCTTCTATAAGCTTTTTATATTTGTAATTTTTTTTTATGTTCTAAAATGTTAAGATAAATATATTGTCACGTTTTTTTAGCTACGTGCAAATCTTAAACGCACCAGTTTTAGGATTATTGGCTAGGAACGAATATTTTGAAGGCTACTAGCTAATAGCCTAACTTTTTACTAATTTTGTTTGGTATAAGAGGTTTTTCTCCAACCAAACATTTATTTTTATGTCAAGGATATAGCCATTTAGCTATCTCATATATTTAACTAAAAAGTGATAGTATAAAAATTCAGTTTGGATATGAATAATCGCAATATTCTCACCAATAAATCTTATGCTAAATGCAGTTTAGCTAGGTACATCTTTATACATTTTTAATTATTTTCTTAAAAAATTTTCTGCAAATTAAATGGTTTAGCAATTGCTTTAGCTGGAGGGGTAACGACAGGCTGTTTCCTGTGTTGTCATTTAAACCGAAGTTGTGATAAAGTTTTTTTGGAAAAGGGTACTGCTCACATCTGTTTAACTGTCCGGTGACACAATTAATTTAACTTTTACAAATACTTATTCCACAAAATAAAATAATATTGACCGATTGTTTTTGCTTTGACAGAGTCGCAACGGTTGTGAACTGTGTTTTTATTTCAGTCTTTGTTGCGGGAAAGTTATTTTTTGAAAAATATGTTACAGTCGCAACACTAGAATGGTGTGTGCGCTTCACTTGATTTACGACATACTGCATACCTGTACTAAAGAGCTCCACCTGACTGTGTCGCACAGTTTGCAGTTCTTTTTAAGCGCTCCTTAGGGCATTCAACAACAGTTACTTGTTTCCCGGCTAGTAGTTCAAATAAAAATAAAGAAAATGTTCTCTTTTCAGAATTCTGTCGCTTGAAATGTATGTTGTTGTATTGATAGTTACAATTGCGACGGTTGGTAGCACTCCGTTGGTTCATTTCACGTGTGATTTGGCACTCTGCACTAGAGCATAAACTGTGACAGAGTTATGCTAGGTTCATGTCTATTAATACATTGCTGGATATTTCTACCCGGTTATGTCATTTTGAACATTATATTTTGGGATTAGTCTTTTCATTATCAGATATTTTTACTGTGGCGGTTTGTTGCGCTCCGCCAGTGTTTGTTGTTGTAGTAGGTGGCGCTCTATACAAGTGCACAAAAACTGGCAGGGTTTGTGTAATGTTAAGGTCTGATATGCTATGTGGTGAATGATACAATGCTCATTTTAGTAATCTTTGGATAAGTTATTTATTTCTTGTTCACATACTCCATATAATTATATTAAGAGAAATTTTAACAGATGACTGTAACTGTCTTGGTTATTACCCCAGTCACACAAGATTGTACTGAGTAGGTCAGATGAAAAGTTTTACGGATGGAAGCAATGTTTAGTTCCTGCAGAAGACTGTTTTTGAGGTGACCCAGCTAGACATTTTGGGCGCCTTGGTTCAGGAATATGGGCTGAAACCCGTGTACCTTTTACAAACGTCCTGTCCTCCTCTTTGTTTGTTTGCCATAGTTTTATTCATATGTGACAATTATCTCCTTGGAAAAAGAAATAATTGTGTCTTTTTGGGAGCACATTCTTTAGAGGAACAAAACCTCTAGATTTTAAATCTAAGACCTAAGTGGTGGTTTTTACCATTGTGCTTGCACTTTGTAATTTTCCTTAATTTCTTCTTAAGAGATACAAATAATTATGCTATAAAATTTAAATAATGGTATCACGTGGGTTTTAAAAGTTGTAAATATTAAATATTTTCTTATAAAAACAAACGTTTTATTTTCTTTTAAAAAAGTTTTTATTTATATTAAGTATTTTATATGTCTTGCGAAATCGTTCAGTCTCAGTTTTTTCAAAGATAAGAAATTCAAACAACGTCAAGAGTTTTCGAATAAAGGAAATAAATAACTTGAAATGTTTCTATAAGTTTTAAATGTAAATAAATGTTTTTATAAGTCTACTTTGTTGGTATGGTTGTTGCGCGCTAGAAAAAAACAAGACAATGTTTTAACAATAAAAAGTAGCCTGATACTGTACTACAAAAAGGCTTGCACATCCTTTTTAAATCTCATAAGAGAGTGTCGTTATTTATTATGCTCTGTTCGTTGTGTACGAATACTGTGAACATTTCAGCCATGACTTGCGGGTAATAAAATAAACAAATACGAAAATGGTTTTTCTTCTATATAAAATCAACAAACACGTGTTTCTTCTTTTACACTTTCAACTCTACCATCTTTAGTCCTAATGCCGTTCTAGTTAAACGGCACCGAAAGTCTAGCAAACAAAAACAAATATGGCGACAATCTAACACCCCCACTTGACGTAAAGTTCTCATTAAAAATTACTCTCCAAATAAATATTGTTTGAACATTGTCAACAAATGTTTCTTTGGCGGTTTTGTAAATATATCAGCTTTGGTTTCACTGGAAGGTATATATTCTACAGCTATCTGATTCTGTTGAAAACATTTTCTGATATAATGGTATCGCATATCGATATGTTTGGCCTTCATGTGCTTTACGGGGTTTTTCAATAACGCTAAGGCACCTTGGTTGTCATTTTTAATCACAGGCGGCTTGAGGTCAAAATTTGTTAAATCTTTGATAAGTCGCGTTAGGTAGGCGGTCTCCTGAGCTGTTAGTGAGAGGGCCATATATTCAGCTTCGTATGTTGAAAGTGCCACAGACGCTTGTTTTTTCGACCTTCAACTGATAGGTGGCCCAGTCGGATTGATGCTGATAAAATAACCGGTAATACTTCTTCTGTTATCCAAAGAAGAAGTCTAATCAGCATCACAAAATGCATAGAGACGAAATTCTTCATGGTTTAGTTCACGAAAAGTGAAAGTATTCTTCATATACCGAAATACATGTTTTAACATAATCCAGTCTGAATTTTCAGTCTTTGACAAGTGTTGAGACAGCTTAGTTACAACATAACTCAAATCTAGTTGGGAGCAAGTCATGGCATATACAATGCTTCCCACCATTTGGCGATATAGTTTGGTGTCGTTATCGGTCTTTCCAGTATCGCTGGTCTCATCTAATATATATGCGGCAGGGTTTTATTCGTATGGGGTATTCCTCGATTTACAATCATTGAGACTGAATCGGATAAGGACATCTTTAAGGTAACGGGACTGGGACATGGTGACGTAGTCAATCCTCCTCTCAAAATCAATTCCAAGAAACGATGAGAGTGTTCCAAGATCTTTCATATTAAATCGATTCTTCGACTGGATCTTGACAGTGTTATGGGTCAATACTATTTTATTTGGCGAAATAAGTTTTAGTAAACGTTACAAATTTAATCGTGACACCAGACTGAGCGCTTAGTACAGGTAAACAGTGTTGCCTGTGTGTATAGGCGTAATAGCCTTTTCCAAAAAAGAATCTTATGTCAACTTCAATTTTAATAAAAAAACACACAAAACAGCTTGTTGTTAACAGCGCGTTGAACGTTTATTACAGGTAAACCGTGTCTCACATGAGTAATAGGCGTAATAACATTTTCCAAATAAAACTTTATCACGACGGTTTAAATAAAAAAAACAGAGAACAGACCATCTTTAAGACCAGACTGAGCACTTAACAGGTAAACCGTGTCGTACAGGAGTAATACTATTTTCGAAAAATCTTTATCACTTCGGTTTTCAAAAGAGGCTGTCAGTTAAGTTAAAGTTTATATATAAGTTTATATATAAGTTATTTATAACGTAAACTTTATTAAAAACTATCAGAAACAGTTCTTTTAAGAACTTCGCTACCACATAGTAAGTTTATTTTAATTTTTATAGTTTCTTGGATCATATTGGTGTCTGTTTTTTTTCTTTTCCGGCATTGTTTGGGCCCATGCGCGTTTTTTCAGGCAAATACTTGAATTTTTTTTCAAAACACTAAACTCGCCTAAAACTAAAATAAATATTCCTATAGATCCTAAGTATTTGGAAGAGAAAAAGGTTTAAAGGAGACTCCAAACCATAATGGCTTTCGTATGACGTTTACTTTCTTTATCCGGTTCTGGCGTGATTCCGAAATTATTCCAAAATCATGTTGCGTCTAACCGAAAAACGAAGGTCCGTAAAAATCGGTCCCCGTGCTATATTTTTCGAAAAAAGCTGCGCGCAACCATGTACAACAGACAAAATACGGCTATTATCATCACTGTATTTTTACATTAAGTTCAAAAACCCTATTTTTAGCGAAGAACAGCAAAAAGTAGTTGGAAGAAGTGTAAGTCTATTTTAGTTTTTGTTATTTATTATTTTACTTCATTTCTTTCTGTTAGTAATTACGGTGCGATAAGCCATGTTTATAAACTAAGCCTGTAACGGTAGAATTATTAAAACATGGTTACAGGCACCCTTTTAAATTACGTGAAATATTTAGTGTTAACACGGTTATGCTGGTACAAGCATGTTTAATTAGTTACTGTTCTCTATTTCTAAAAATAAGCTACCAATCTTTGAAAACTGCTAAAATTATTAAAGTATACCTTTATTAAATACTTACTTGTGAGCATATCCTAAATACTTTTGGTTGTGTTTTATTTATCTTTTAAGGATGATGTTGATAGAAGAAAAGGATGAAATAGTGCGTATATATTTCTTTTTATTTCTTAATTCGTGGAGTGTCTTGCTTTATTTGTAAACAATGCATCTCATTATATGCAATTTAATTTGGACAAATTTTAGCATGTGTTATTACATTTAGTATTTGTACTCCCTTTTAGTCCATTCTCAGAGGAAAATAAAAAGTTGACAGATGACAACATGATATAAGAGGTATGGTAGGTTATCATACACTCACTTCTGCAGCTTACTAAGATATGTGATGTATAGAAAGTTTGTTAATTTAAATTCTTTCTTAGATGCCATCCAATTATGCTTTCGAAGCAAAAAAGAAATTAAAGCACAAAAGGTAAAGAGTCCGAATTATGCTATATCTGCATCTGTCGAGTCAAGAAAAGAGCATGTGAGTGTAAGTATAAAAAAGTGTACATTTGCTTGTTTGTTGCAGTGTATTTATGCACTACAGGCTTAATTGCTTCCGCCTAAAAGACAGGATTCTTCTTAGGCATGATTTTGTGGCCTGTTTATGTTTATGTTTATTTAATTTATTTTAATTTTTCGTATACTCATGGTACTCCTTTTTTAGATAGCGCAGACACGTATAAAACAAATAAAAACTTGGTAGACCATGAAATGAAAAAGTCTGTTTGGTAGGATTGCATGATTCCTGATGTCATGTCATCTGAAGACGAATTAATAGACTACTCTAGGAGCCTGGGGGGGTAAGTATGCACTTCAATGTACACTAGGTCTGACTTCAAATCCTGAAAGTATAGAATGATGGAAAATGACCTTTAAATTTAATACTGATCAATAATCACCTTAGAACTTGGGTCTGAAAATTCCGTTCAAAAGTTAGAAGCATTTAAGTAAAGTTCGGTATCTTATCTTTTCAAAAAATATATTGTCTTTTCAAAAAAATGTTGTGTATATTTTCTTGTTTACTACATGTTGCATTTTAATTGAAGATCATTGCTAATTTTGCAGGTTTGTATTGTTTTATTGAAAGACTTGAAGAAAAAAGCAAGAAGTTGTTTGATACAATACCAATGACTCGATCTTCAACAAAAGCAAAACGTTTGCATACATTCGATGTCAAAAAAGAAACTATATCTTTTCTTCGAATAATGGATTATGCACGTCTTAGACAATACAATGTCAAAAATCTTCTGTCATATGAAGTATCAAGTACTTCGTTTTACCTGACTAAAGATGGAAACCTAAGGAAGTCCCCTAAATCAGAGCTCGCGCAAGAAATGAAAAAGCTTTTGAAGGAAGATTGCCCAGCAAATGTTCCAAATAATGTGGAAATGAAATCAATGATTGCTATCGATTTTATGGGTTATGCTCGTAAATTACCTACCAAAAAAAATGAAATTGAAGACATACGAAGATTTTGCAAAGGCATTATGGAAGATATTTGTCAACCTATCGAAAAACTGTGAAAGGATAGACATAATATTCGATCTGTACCTTCAACAAAGTATCAAACAAGATGAACGTAATAGGAGAATGAAAGCTGATCCAATCGAAGTCAAAATTACACACTTCAAGCAGCAATTACCTGTTGAAATGGATAGGTTTTGGTCATCCTCAGAAAACAAAAAGGGTCTCCAGCAAATGTTCATTAATTGGATGATTGAGTGTTGTCGATCAGAAATTCCTGTTTTCCTTGGTGGTGCAAACACCGATGATATAACATCTTGTTTGAAGCTTTGCAATGGGGAGAGATCTGTTGTTCCATCACTCAGCAATGATCACGAAGAAGCTGATGATCGCATCATGTACCATGTTAGCCAGTCAATCTCAGAAGAAAGATTTGAGAAAGTTATAGTTGCTTCTCTAGATACTAATGTTTTTGTATGTTCTGTTAACCATTTCAAGCGTTGGATTTTCAATGGTTTGAATGAGTTGTGGGTAGTCAGTGGTAGGAGCGTTACAACAGTTGCATTTCCTGTTCATGACCTGGCAGAGAGGATTGCTCCTGAAGTTATAGATATCTTACCAGCTGTGCATGCATTAACAGGTTGAACCATAATTTGAGAATATTGAGTACATTTGTTAATGTAGTAACTGTAGACCTGCAATGTAAACATGTATTCAAAATTTAACTGTTCATTCACTTTAAACATGCAATTCATGAAATCTTTTTTTTATAGGATGCGACACAACAAGCAAAATTGGAACAAAAACAGCAGCATTAAAAGTTGCGTCTGGAAGTTGTTTTGGTGAACTATCTTTCTTTGGTGTATCTACTTTGAATGAAGAATTAGTCGACTTAGCACAACATTTTATGGTACATTGTATTTCAAGGGCGTTACAACATTTGATCAGTTACGAAACAAGATCTATTATAAAAAATCGCAACTGTTAGATTTAGAGAAGCTTCCTCCCACATCGTTGAGTGCAATATTACATATTAAACGTGCCTATCTTCAAACGTATGTATGATTTCATGCCCCATTTGTGAGATGTATTGACATAGATCCAACACATTACGGCTACGTATTGGATGAAGAAGGTGATTGCCTGAAGCCAAAAATAACTGAAGATGACGTTTTGCCTGATGATTTACCACAGCCTTGCAACTGTCTGAAATCTGCTCGAGCTAATGTCTGTATATGTCGAATAAATAACATTAACTGTTGTCAATATTGTAACTGCAAACGCGAAGAGTGTCAAAACCCATTCGGATGAAATTAGTAAATCTCTATATCATCAACGAACAAAGGCGCATGATATTTTTGTTATAATAGTTTTTTATATATATAGTGTCGTTTTACTCTTATCGTTTGATCAAGATTTTTTATCAAGAGCCTGAATAAAATAATTTACAGTACTCCAAATTATGATCAGTATTGAAATTTTTAGTTTAGTATGCTTCACTTAAATGCTTTTAACCTTTGAACGGTACATTTTTAGACCCAAGTTCTAATGTGATTATTGATCAGTATTAAAGTTGTGATCGATTGATATATAACATGACCATATTTGGGAAATTACGCCCTTATGCATTTTTTTGCGCCCTTCCGCCATCTTTCCCGCCAAACGACCATGAACCAAAATGGGAAAGTAAGTTTTTTCTGACCTTTCCATCATGTACTTTCAGGATTTGAAGTCAGACCTAGTGTACATTGAAGTGCATACTCAACCCCCCCCCAGGCTCCTAGAGTAGACGGGGACAGTACTGTTTTTATTGTTCGGAAATTAATATAGCGGTCAAAAAAGTTTAATACAATGGTTATCGACACCTTCACCACCATCACCATAGTCCCAAACATCAATGACACTACCACCCGCCAAAACAACGACAACAGCAACAACAACAACAACAATGGTGATGGTGATGGTAGCAACACCAACTGCCTCTGTAAGCACAAAATATTAATCACGTGCTAATTCTAGATTTTCTATTTCTGTTTCTCTCACTAATTTTACATGAAAATTTATCCCTTTACCCGCTGGAATTTTTTTGGGTTTTTTTAGGTCAATCACACATAAACCGTGAAAATAACATTTCCTAAGTAGGAGTAGACCTCCATAAACTATATATTTTCTGAAAGCTTATAGACCACAGATTGCAAACATATAAAACTAAAATTCAAAATATGTCACCAAAGCAACTGAGATGTGGTTGCATAGCAACCAAAAATTCTCAAAAGGACAAAATTTTTCAAAAATTTCAAGTTTGAAGTGCTTTCAAAACTTATTGCACTTGTCTAAAGACCTAAATCTCATAATACTTGTAGCAGAACATCTTAGTAATTGAACAAAAAAAATTTTTTTGAAATTCCTCCTGTACTTATTGACATAATTGAAAAAATGTAAACATCGAAAAATATGAAATTTCTAAGAAAATTTTTTATAATATATGTATAACCTGGTGTGAAGCATCAATTATCAACAATAAAAATGAAATCAAAAACTACTATGGGGCAATTGATAAGGTTTCAAATACTACTTTTGCTGTGAAAGTCTTTGAAACAGTTCTCACACACATATTTTCCACACTTCTCGCAATAATTCAACGTGCGTTTGTTACTGCGCTTTCCAGTCTCCGGATCGATTTCATACGCACACATACAACACTTTCTTCTTGGATTTCTTTTGGAAGGGTAGTGCTTCCCTGTCAATCTGGTAGCATCCAGAACATCAAATTTTGCTCTTTGAGCTGGCTCTAAACTTGGGCGGCCTGCTCTTTGAACAAAGTTCTCGGCCTTCTCATCAAGGTAAGGCTGTACATGTTGATGAATAAGCATTTCTCTGAATTTTTTGTGTGGATTCTTTTTCTTCTCAAATTCAGGATACTTCTTGAAAAAAAGCAACATGCTGTTAATGATAGACATATCCAAGAGTCTAAAAAAGTCTTTTTTCCACCACTTCCAGGATTTTCGGTTCAGGCCGTAGTATGATATACGTTGATCACATTTACCAACGCCTCCCATGCTTTGATTGTACGACTGAATCATGGAAGGCTTTTCAACATCTCCTTTATGTCGTTGCAGGTGACTTCTTGATTCCCATGAATAGAGGACATAACAAAAACATCCCTCTTATCTTTCCAGTTAACTGCAACAATAGTATCAATCTGAATATACATTGATTTGCCGATAACATGTTTTCCTTCCTTGAATCGTTTCGGCAATTCACCTCGGTTCGTTCTGATAGTTCCGCAGGCATATGTTTGCCTATCCTTGAGGCTTTTGATCAGGTTTAGGCTTGTGTAGAAATTATCAATGAACAAGTGGTAGCTAGAGCTAGAAGTAAAGTATTAAAGTTAGAAGAAGAAAATAAAGGCTACAGTTTGAAGTGGATTTGGAACCACAAATAGTAAGGACTTTGATGTTTTCAGACGTTTAGTTTTTATGTCGCTGGAGCAAGCAGACTCGCATTTTCCAGGAAAAGCCACTTAAAAGCCCCAACTTTCTAATGTTGTATATTTTACCGCTTTTTTTAAAAAAAAAACTAACCACCATGTTTGCTTGCATTTTGTTGAATAATTAATGTATTCCCTGACGCGTAACTAATGTGTTTGTGCTAAAATTCAAAATGCTACATAAAGCTGTTAGCTGACTAACAAACGGAAAACTTTGGTTTGTTGAACTCACTGCTCACTGTAATGTTATTATTTTTACATTACTATTGTTTCTCTTTATATGTGTTTTACTAAGCATAATTAGCTATAGCTTTAGTTTTGGCTATGTGTTCCCAGTTTAAGTATATTGCTGTCTTAGCTACTGTTAGCTGGCTAATATTAGCCTCCAAGTCCTACTCCCCCATCCCCATGGCTAGCTGTAACCTATGACTTATGTTGTTGTTCGTCTTTTTTAATTATCTATAGCTAGCTACCTTAGTTTCCAAACTTCTCTTCTTTTATGAGCACTTATAGCTATAAACAGGTCTTTTCATAAAGGGGTCCATAAGGTTTGGTTTTTACACCATCTGTTAATTCCCAGAATCCGCTGGCCATTAATAATTTATGAAGTTTCTCTATCTACTATCACAAAACTAGAGCAAAGATTTTCTGTTTTCATTAGGAAATGGTTAAAACTACATCATTCAATTTCCAACATTTCCTTATATTCCTCCACATCGCCTTGTCCTCTTCCCCTGAATTGCATCTGTTCTAAAATCTGCCAAAATCAGTGGACATCTGTTGCTAAGAGATTCTGTCGACCCTTGTGTGTCTAAGTGCGTACCAGATTTAAAAGCTGGAAATTGGAAAGTTAGTGAGGCAGTTCGTTCGGCGGATAGTCAATTCAATTTCAAAAGGATTTTAGGTTTGCATCAGACTGGTCGAGCTGGCTTAGGGCTCTTAGACCACAAAAATATATCACCAAAAGGCACTTATGCTTACCGAAAGCTTGTTTCCAATATCATTGAAGAAAATGAAGAAGATATTTACCATGCCAGAGCTGTACAGTTGCATTTGCAAGGCAATTGGAGAAAATGGTGCTCTTATGTGAAATATGATTTATCTTGGAGAACAATTCTTTCACTGCCACAATGTCTAACTTCCTTTTGTATAGGGGCAACCTACGACACCCTTCCCTCTCCAACCAATCTTGTGAGATGGGGAATTGAGAAAGACAAAAGTTGCATTCTGTGCAAGAAACCATCCTCAAATGTCTCTCACATATTGGGTAGGACCTCCCTTACGCAGGGTAGATACACATACCGTCATGACTCGGTTTTAATAGTTTTGGTTAAGGTATTAAAAGAGTTTTTGGTATCATATGAACCTCTTAAGGTTTCCAAGTGCAACAAAATTAATTTCATTCCGGCCGGTCAATCACCATCTAAAAAGAAGCATACAAAGTGTCCAGGCCTTCTTCACCTTGCTTCCGATTGGAAAATACTGTCAGATTTAGATTCCGTTTTAGTTGTTCCACCATACATTGCAATAACACAACTACGCCCAGACGTGTTATTATTATCCCGTTCTTCCAAAACTGTAATTATGGTAGAACTGACTTGTCCATGTGAAGAGAACACGGAATATTGGCACGAACGAAAGCTTAACAAATATTCTTCACTTTGTCATGCTATGAAAAACAATGGATGGATCGTGCATTTCTTTGCCATTGAGGTGGGTGCAAGGGGTTTCTGTTCAGAATCAGTAAGGACCTGTTTTTGTCGCCTTGGTTTCCCTAACAAGCCTTTACGTTCCCTATTAAAATCCCTAACTTTTACCTCCATAAGTGCTTCTTTTTACATCTGGATGTCACGAAATCTACCACTTGGGTTGAGCCTGAAAAGGCCCCAATCATTCCTGAAGTTTCTTCTGTTACAAATATGGAATGTAAGAAGTCAAAAAACCCTGAGAAATCTTCTGCAAGTCACACAAAATCTTGTAAAATCAAAAAACCCGAAAAACTTGCTACAAGGTCTCCAAAACAACAGTCGCATGGCCATCTAACCCTGATTTTAGGAATAGCGGTCTAAAAAAGTTGGGAAACACATGTTATGCAAACTCAATCTTACAATGTTTTTATAACCTTCCAAAAGTTAAAGAAGCCATTTCTGTCAGCAAAACAACCTAAAAGTTAGGCGAAGCATTTGTAGGTGTTCTTCAAAGTTTGACTGTTTCTAGAAGTCCAGTTGATCCCTCCCATTTTTTGCGTGCTATGAAACATCATATCTCAGCTGCGAAGGGAAGTGCATTTAATATCTTTGCTCAGCACGACGTCCCCTAGGTTCTTGATTATCTCCTATCTGGTCTGTCATTAGACTTTTCATTTCTTGGAAGTCTTTTTAGTGTTGGCATCAAGACATCAACCACTTGCAATTCATGTCACATTTCCAGCTCCTCAGAAGTTATAGCACCATGCATCCAACTTTCTCTGCACCCTACGTTACAATCTTCCTTAGATAATTTCTTTAAAAGCGAGGAGTTGTCAGACACCAATGCCTACTTCTGCCATGTTTGCAACTCTCATTAAACTGCTCTAGTTGAAAAAGAGGTAGTGTCGTGCGGTTCCCATCTCATTTTACAGCTAAAACGTTTTACCAGTGCCAACGGCCTTGTGTCAAAAATTGCCTCTCGTATTACTGCTTACCCTGGTACCCTTTCCATACCTTTTACCGTAGATGGAGAAGTGAAATTTCGTAAAAATTTTCAATTAAGGGCTATTATAAACCATTGCGGCAACTTAAATAATGGTCACTACACATCCATAGCCTTCGACCAAATGGTTCACAGGTGGATACATTGCAACTATACAGCAGTAATTTATTGTGATGACTGCCTTATTAACAGTCACGAGTCATATGTTTTCTTTTTAGAAGGGCTGAGATAAGAATACTTTAACCAGAATGAGTCAGCAAGGGGGCTTGACTACACTCAGTCTTGTCTTTGGAGAGTGACGGATCCACTTATTACCCCAGTCAAAAATAAAACAAAATCAAATAAAAATTAAGTTAGCAAGGGGGTTTGATCACACATGATCCTGTCTTTGGAGAGTAACGACTCCACTTATTACCCCAGTTAAAAAAAATATTAGCAGGGGGGTTTGATCACACATGATCTTGTCTTTGGAGAGTAACGACTCCACTTATTACCTTAGTTAAAAACAAAGAATAGCACAGTTGAACAGAAAGTGGTCAAAGTTTACTTTAGGAAGATAGGGATGTCTAGTTTCTGCTGATGACCGTCCGCGGACCTCTTCGAGGTGACCCAGCTAGACAACCAGGGTACTGAGGTTCAGAAATATGGGTTAAAGTTCTGTTCATCTTTTCAAATGTGTTGTGTCCTTTTTATTTTTTTTATATTTTTTTAATTAATTCCTTGTAAAAAGGGACAATTGTGCTTTTAGAGGCATTTTCTCTAGAGGAGTACAACCTCTAGTTTATTTCCAAAGACCTAACAGGTTGAGTTCATCATTATGGTGGCTTGCCACCTCTTTGTAAATTATTTTCTTCTTATTTTCACATTTTCACAGGGGACCACGTGCAATATGAAAAGTGCAATAAATTTTTTCAGAATTTAAAACGTGTGTGTTAAGTTATTTTTTATTGTTTTGTTTCTGACATCCTGTTAAACTTTTGTTAGTCTTGTATAATGCCAGGTTATTTTTGCGAAGCAATTGAGCTTTGCGAGCGAAGCGAAATTGTGGAGCACGTTTGCTACACGCGAGGTATACCAAGAGAATTATTGAGATTCTCAAAATTTCGATAGAAAAAAATCATATAAAATCAGCGTAAAGAAATAGGACTGATATTTTTGCACATAAAGCTAGGGTATTTTGTTTTTCTAATAAAACAAATAAGTTTGGACCGAGGGGTTAAAGTGTAACTCTAGTAAAAAATGCAATAAGTAAGGCTCGCCCCCCCCCCCCCTCCCACCCCCGGATTTTACGTCCGCCGAACTTGAACACACAAAGAGGAATATGCCGTGAACAAGAAACGGTAGTCGGCATTTTAAACAGCTATATTTTACAGACCTAAAATATGCCTTATTTCTTTGTATTATAGCTAATAATTAAGTAATTATAATTACTTAATTATTTTGCAATTTTGATTCTAATATTATTATAGTTGTATTTTAATGAAAAATAATAGTATTAAAACGGTTTTCTTCTTTTGAAAAAATTTATTGCTAGTCCTGTTTCTAATCGACTTTGCTTGTGTATTTTAAGCTTTTTTGTTGCTGTGCTTTTTCTGGAGATTTGAGTTGGATTGGAAACTTCTGTGTAAGGTACCCTTTTCTAAAGAAATATTGAAGTAATTTGTACAATTATAACGCACCGAGCTGTGTTTTATTTTATTGTTTCTAAGAAGATGTAAGAATACAATATTATCAATTTTGATTGGTTTTATCCAAATCAAGGTAAGGCTTAATCACACGAAAGGTAGCTAGAGCTCAGTTTTGTATAAAAGAATTGAAAGTAAGTTGTAGAATACATATGGAGAAGCTGTATTACTACCTAACTGATAGCCAGATATAGGAAAACCTGTAGCTAGGGCGCAGACAAAACAATTAGCTCTGGGTGCTAGAGTGAGCTGACCAACCGTTTTTTATCACAGTTTTTTATTTATTATATAAGCAACCTGTTACAGTAATTAAAAAAATATCCACTTTTGCTATCAAACCAACAGCAATGTAATTGTCAATAGGAATTAGTTGTCCGTACACCCTCCCTGAGAACAACGTTTAAAACGACATTAAAACATTAAACTGTCATTAAACAGAACTCCAAGGATGCCCAAGCCGCACACGTCCTCTAAACGGCGTGGGCATCTTCGAAACTGCTTGTAATTTTAGAACAAGTGTGCTGATAAGCTGCATACGCCGTATAACGTGCAGGCGTTTTTACGCAAGTTTAGCGTTTAGAAAAAAATTGAAGTATTCACCCGAAAAAACCCGCATAGACCATAAAATAAACTATGTGGTAGCAAAGTTCTTAAAAGAACTGTGTTTGATGGTTTTTGATAAAATTTACTTGATAAATAACTTTTAAACTTTATTAAATCCTTTCTCTTAAGCATCTTTTTCCAACTATCGTCCACAAGGTATGTTACAAGGAATTGAATTGTGGATATGCTCCAAGCAAGTTCGGGAAAGTGCGGGCGGTTTTGGAAGACAACCACTAATTTAATTGGAAAAGTTGCCCAAACTTGCCCTTATATATGTGGCCGTTTGCAGCTTGTTGACACCCTCTTATTTTAGAATATTCTCAGGAATAATAGACCAAGAGAAATTACATCACAGTTTCTTGTCCACCGCCCACGTGCGTTTGAGAACAACCCACATAAAAAAGTTCAGGTCTGATTGCAAAATATTATTGCCAAAATTCAGCACTTGTAATATTTGTGTGTTTGTGTACTCAGCTTCTAAAACACAGACAAGAGACATTATAATTTCCTCTGGGTGATTACATTAATGTTGGTTGAAAAAAACCTGAATGATGAGAAGCATATGTTTTTGAATGGGTCTAGGACAATAAACTTATTTAATTTCCCTTGGCCTTGCATCAATCAAATTCTGAAAAAATAAACACTTCTAAAATGATTTTGTCAGATTTGGAAACTGTTGGTATGGTTGGAACTTTGCATATAAAATTAGTAAAGTTGCCAAATTGTTTAGTTTTTTCTTTTATACTTTTCCGAATTAGCCTTAATTATTTATGAGATGAAAAACAGTGCTTTCAATTTCATTGACTTGGCCATCCCTTGAAGGCACTGAAAACTTCACTATATGAAAATGTTTTCTTTTTCTTTTAGATTGTGTACAATGGGAGTGAGTGATGTAATCTTCCAATGCATGTGGTGGAAACCGTTATTGTTTTTCTGCCCAAATTTGAAGCTATTTAATAAATCTTAATAAAGTTAAAAAATTGTTTTGATTTGGTTGTTTTTGTTTTAATTGTTTCCCGTGAGTTTTCGAAATTCGTTTCAGCAGATTCTGTGGCTTCTAGTGCCGGTATTTTTACGTGAAAAAAATACTGTTTTGTTGTAAGGTCATTTACGAAATCGTTAACGTTAGGACCAACTTCTGCGGGTTGTACAAATCGATGTGTTTCATATCTTTCGGAATACTGCTAAAAGTGTAATTTTGTATTGCGCTCTTTACTTTTATCATTCTGTGGGAAAAGGCGGTACAAAATTTTAACACGCGTTATTCGTTTTTGTTAGTTTCGCGTAATTTAATTTTCTCGCACATTTTGAAAAGAATATCCCACGCACATCAAATACTCGCGCAGTCTATTCGCAAAAAAAACTGTTTTTGCGCAACGAATTGTTCTGCAGAGCGTTCATTTTTCTACCTCGTCCCCAGGGTTCTTCTATATCATATTCAATTTTGATGTATTTCGGAAGATGTTAGCGCAAAGAAACAAGAAGCACTAGGGACAAAGTATTGGATAGTTTAATTTTGCTTGCAACTTGCGAAATGCTTCGCAACCTTTTTTTTAATTTCTAGTTTCAGGGGGTTGTAGACATTTCATTGGAAATTTACGTGGGTTTATGACTTTATTTTAATTTATGAGAGGTTGGTAAGGTTGTTCGTGTTTTTGTTTGTGTTGCAAACTGCTGTTTTTTAAAATTTTGTGTGAACTTTTGTGGGAAAAAGACTACATGCAATATACTGAAAGAATAAGTTTTGTGGAATTGGGCTCCACTGAAGGCTGTTGTGTATTCATAGTTCGTATTATAAACTTTTGTTGGGAAGAACTAAACTATATGATGTCATTTTTGCTGGAAGAAAATTCCATGGTTTCACGTTTTTGTTAAGAATTTTAAAATTGTGGTAATAACTGTGTTTGGTGATAATGAAAAAATTACTAATTGTTCTGACTAAAACTTTTTTGTTTTTTTTTATTTTATGAAATGCCTGATTTTTCTATAATTTGTTGTGTTTCATAACCTTCTTGTGGAAGATTTTTGGGTAATGGCAATATAGAACACTAGTCGTTATCCCGTGGAAAAATCCACGGGTTCGCCCAGTAAATATATTATTAAATATATTATTTTATTATAAATATATATTTAATTTAATATATTAAAATATATATTTTAATTTAATATATAAATAAGTATAATTATATTAATTTGAACTGTATAATTATATAATATAAAATTATAATATATTTATTAAATAATATATTTATAATTTATTTATAATATATTTATAATTTAATAAGTATAATATAAGGGTAGATATATATGTATATATAATATTATATATACATACGTCGAAACGCCGGGGTAAGCCACCAGTAATCAAATATTGATTATTGGTGGCTTAGGTGGAGGTAGACATGTGGCTTTTAGTAAAGATAATGATAATGCCTGAGAAAAAATATACGAAATAAATAAAAACATTACCTTGAACTAAATCTTTATTAACTCAGTTTTTAAGCTTTCTAGAAAAAAAGGAAATAATTAACATGATGGTAATATAAAAATATAACAGGTTCAGGCTTGCTGGTCCCCCGAACATTTTATAGTGTTCGTATTAACTGCTTGCTACAGGGGTGTCAGTTTTGCCGAAAGGTTATCCAAAGGCCAAAGTTTTGGATAATCTTTAACCTCATTGTAGCCAGCTTTGAACCGAAGCATTAAATTCATGGTTAGTGATGCACAAACTAAGGCATGTGGTAGGGACAAAAAAATATGGATTATTTTTTGTGTACTATAAACAATAACTGAACGGTTTAGACAAACTTAAAATCCGTAAACAGGCAACGCAATACAGAGTTTTGGAAATGTGAGCATTGCAAGCTATTATGTAGAATTATTTAAATGCTGGCAAAATTGTTTACTAAATCTAAGGGAGTTAAGACAAAATACTAACTAACTATATATAAACTAACTATATTAACTATATTAACTATAAGAAAATGTAGAAGGAACTGTTTATTACTTAAATCCTAGAAAGTATAAGGTGAAGAAAGAAGCATATTTGAAAAAAGTACGTATTTCAAAATAAAGAAATGATTTCGTGTTCTTGTTAACTTTATGTTGATTTTCCAAAAATTATTTTTTAAATGTATTTTAATTAGTTAAAATACATCTTAGCCCCTTTCATCACCTTAAACTTTTGCATATAATTTTTTGTAATGTTGTTATTTTTTTCTTTTTTTTCAATTTTTTTGGAGGTTTCTTTTTTCCATTGAAAACCGTCTTTATCTTTCCCACTATTTTTTTGCCAAAATTGAAAGGACCGGTTGGAAACCGGCCCTTTATGTACATTTCGGTACTCCTTGTACCGAGCATAGGTTAGTTCCTAAAAATAAAATGGTGTGACAGTAAGAATAAACTGTAAGATAGATTAAAATCTTGCATTTGGAGATTTAAAGATCTTTGATGGATGGTTACAATGGATTACTTACATCTGTACAACCACCTTCAACCACCTTCTCTACAACATGTTCCTCTTCATTTACACGTCCCTCCTGGACCACGGCTTCTTTGACACTTTTGTCCACCACAATACCCTCTTTTATGTGTTCCGCTATTATAATTTTGTATTGTTTGACTAAAAGGAAAAAAATAGAGGGTGAGTAGTGATCATGTTTTTCAATACAGCAGTAGTACAGCAAAGACATGGTTTTATACCCCCGTTTTTGTCTTCATTTTTTGCAAGTACACAAAATTGTTGTATTTTTAAGTGAAATAAAAAAGTAGAAAACATGTTTTAACCGTGGCTTTTAGTTTGCATTTTCAACATTACTTTATTCGCACACAACAGACTTCGTACAAAATATTTATGGGTAATTATGTCTATATATAAATTTCAGTAATCTATGAAACTTGAGTTTATAACATTAATTTTTGTGGTTATCTTTTAAGAAAGATTCACAAAAAGGCTGTTGTTTAAAAAGTAAATTTCAGAAAAAAAGAAAATAAATTGTTAGGACTGTGTGTAATTCTTAAGTTTTTTTAATTAAAAACAAAGTATATAAGAACATAAGGCTTGATAAAAATATAAACAAAAAACTTGTAAATAAAAAATACAATTATAACTAAACATAAAATGAGATATGCTACACAGCTGTAGGAAATTACCTTGAAACATCTATTATCTTAGTTTTGAAAAAGGTAGGAACATTAATTTTAGTGTACTAATAAAGTAAAATTGAAAATACGTAACAGGGTGCACCACGAGAAGGTAAGCCACGGAATTATGCACCCCACCCTATAAAACACTCAGCTAAATAAACACATTAAAAAAAAACACAGTAATGACAAATAACAACATGGTGAAGTAGGGAGTAGAACTGTTTTTTTAAGTGACAATTAATTTGAACAGGACAATTAATTTGAACAGATTACTGAACATGGCAAACATACCTTCAAAGAGGTACTCAGTAATTTGCCTGAAACGCAACACACATACCTTTCAAGAGGTACACAATAACTTGTTGCAGTACAGCCCACATACCTTTCAAGAGGTAAACAGTAACTTGCTGTCAATCATTGTATCAGTAATAGAAAATTAAAATATTTACAACACTTGTGGAAAAACAACATTCTTTGTGAAACATCTATTCCCTACATAACCTTGTTGATAAGTACTGACAACCTTTACCTTTACTGCAGCAAATGACCGTGCTCGTGAAAAAGCAACATACAATTGTCCATGGCTAAAGCAAGGTCTACGCAAGTATATACCAACTTTCTCAAAAGTTTGGCCTTGACTCTTATTTATAGTCAATGCGTAAGACAATCTTAAAGGAAACTGGGTGCGTTTAATTTGAAAGGGTAGATTTGTATCATTTGGACAGAGGGACACTCGGAATTAACACACGATCACCTCTACGGATACCGGTAAGAATTTCACAATTGATAACATTTGCACGCAGATTCCGAACCATTAACCTTGTACCAATACAAAGACCGTCTTTAAGGGACAGATTTCTTAACAACATTACAACACATCCAACTTTGACATTTAATTGGTGTGGTGGCATACCACTTGGAGTTAAGGAATTAATAAACTCCATGGGATATAAATCAATTTCTTCTTGATCGTCCGAAAGAACAAATTCGATACTGTAATATGTACGGGTATCACCAGGAATTTGATTCAAAATTTGTTCATTTATTTCCAACGCTTTTTCATTTGTTGGAGTTAAGATGACACAACGTGAAAATTCCACATCATCTAATTCACTAAAGATAGAAGTAACAATATTTTCATTAGGTTGCAGAACACATTTATGGGGAATTTCAATACAACCTTGATTTGAATCATCTGGTTTTTGTTGCAAATGACCACCACCAAGGTTTAAAAGAAATTCAGCAAAGACTTGCTCCCCTTCCCCAGCTCTCATGTTTGTGTGGAGGTGGAAAATTCGAGTCAAGTGCCAGAGTTGTGAGCTTTTTAAACAAACTTCTACAATTTGCGCAGGTCCGGCTCTTCTGACGACAGGGAGTACTTGACGGAAATCTCCTCCCAAAAGAATAACTTTACCTGCAAATGGAATTTCACTATTACATATATCCCTAAACATTCTGTCAATAGCTTCCAAAGCATATTTAGGTATCATGCTTGCTTCATCAAATATAAGGATGTCCTGTCTTCTTAAAAATGCTGCATGTTCACTATTGGGTTTGATATTACATGTACAGCCGTCTAAAACAGGGACTGGTAACTTGAATAGAGAGTGGACAGTCTTACCATTCTGCAATAATGTAGCAGCAATACCTGTCCAGGCACAAGTAGCAACACACAGATTTCTCGCAATAACTTCCTTAATAATGTAATTATATGTAAAAGTTTTACCTGTGCCACCTGGCCCATCTAGGAAGAAAATATTGGCAACATTAATGTTATTATTGGTGACGACATTTATAATAGAATCAGCTACATGAAGTTGCTCGTCATTTAACAAAGGCCTGATATTTAGAGCCTCCTGCCTCATTTCTTCAGCATTTGGCAAATCATCAAGCAAAGCTTCCTGTAAAGCAGGAAGACCAAAATCAGTAAGACGCTTACCAAATTGCTGAATAACCGCTTTAATTTTACCTAGCACCATTTGTTCTGCCTGTACGTCAGGGTGGTGACGTAAGTAATCCTCCATCATTGCAGCACGAAAGGATTCCCACAATTCATGTGGGTTATTCGGTTCACCGTGAATCAATATAAAAGAAAACGCTTTTCTCAATTTAGATGGAGAAGCATATTCCACCAACTCATTCATGGTGCGAATCCAAAGATTGTCATCAGCTAGCCTAACTACTCACCGTTTTTGTTGTTGCGTATTTCGAAAAACAAAGTTGTAAGGTATTTCAGTGTACAAAAATCGTTGCGCATGCTGGTCCTGCTGATTTAATTGAAACCAGGCTGTTAACATCGTCTTAGAATTTTCAGCCCTGTCAGCAGCAACAGCCTCGTTGCCTTCCGTAAAAAACACTTGTTGGTGATTTGGAAGGTGAACAGGAAGTCTTATGATGGAATGACTCTGAGTATGCATAGGAAATTCACAGAGACGCCAAGTTACTTCAGGTGCAGATCATATCTAGCATCTAAGAATGTTGTTACTTCATCATGATCGATGCGCTCATTGATTTCTATATGTGCAGTATCATAACCTTTGTAAACATATTTATACAAATACTTAACACTTTTAATTGACACACATGCTTCCAAGTTAATATGTGCCATATATTTTTTACATAGAAAAGGGTTATAAGGCACAACCCACCTATTATCAACATCCAAGTTTCGATTCTTACCGTTCTTCCATTATCAGGACGATGGTACATGGGATAACCGTCTACATTGATAACAGTTCCATCATTAAATTGCTTAGGAAAATGCTTAGTACACTCACCCTCTTTCATGCACGGAGTTGTATTATTAAGGTAGCCACATGGCCCATGGATTATACATGACTTTATTATATCATACAGTTCGGCATCTTGGTTTTGATCCGGAATCAATATCATCAGCATTTTGTAATTTAAACTCATTGTGTAGATGTAAAAGCATATGAACATGCGGTAAACCTCTCTTCTGAAATTCAATAACATCTACATGTGCACACAGAACACCTAATACACTGTCTTTTAAGTCTTTTTTCAAAGCAAGTATTTTTGATTTAAAGACCCTTGCAACCAAATCTGGTCTATCAGAAGCAGATTGACCAGGTAACAAATTAGTAACAATTTCTGGCCATTTTGGATTGCATGTAAAAGTCAAGAACAAATCTGGCTTACCTTTTTGTGAAACCAATGCCATTGCATCAAGATACAACTGATGCATGTTGCGGGGTGAGCCGGAAAAGGTGGAAGGCAAGACAACAACATTACCTGCTTGTAAGTTACGTTGATCTGCAGCATTTTGGATGTAATCCAGAAGTCCTTGGTAGGACTCTGCTCGAAGCTGGTTTTGATTTAGGCGAATAAATGCCAGCCGTTGACCTTCAACTTTAACATATGCATCTACTAAAAATTGCTGAAACAATTTACCTGCTAGATGAAGGGCAGAGAATTCTCTCCTAATAGCAATGCGGTAAATATAATATTCCAACTGGGTTAGCCTATTTCTAACTCTAGTTGCATGCTTCCTGACATGGGCCATGTTTGGGTCCCAACCCGGCTCACCACGTGGAAATAAAATGGGATACACCATAGGATCAATATTGCATGATGTATAAGGGATTTGTCGCAAAGGTTGATTGCGTGGATAAACAACAATATCTCTTGCAGCAGGAGGTGCACCATCATTACCAACAAAGATGGCAGCAACTTCCTGATGCAAGGGGCATTATACCTTCTGCGATCATTACCCTCTCGCATTACCATACTTACAACAGAAGGCTGTCTGTTTTCCGCAGCTGCTCTGGCTGTTTCTTCACGTTCCACTTCAGCCATATTGCTATAAGCTGCAGCATATGGAGAATCCCAGTTAAGAACATCTTGAATTATCTGCGTTGTTTCGCGATTACAATGAGCATGTGTTGGATTCTCAATACGCATGTTTAAGGCAGCTGCAGCTTCTACAATATACAATTGGCTAAAATTAGGTAGTTTATTCTGAGCAGGTAATAAAGCACCATACCTGTGAAATAATTGACCACATATATTCTAAAACAGGGTGGTCCACGACCTGGCGGTGGTCGAATGTTTGCTGACAAAGAAGCAAAACTAAAGGCATTATTGTATACTCTGATATACTTACGAAACTGTTTAGCTTGCGCAGAGTCGTTGCTATGGCACGCAGGGCCACTTTGCCATTGTGACAACACTTAAAATGATTTTCATTATTAAATTTAATAGCTCCACAATGCTGACATACTATATTAAACTCACCTGCAGAATGTGTAGGAGGTAAAACATTGTTAATCCTAGCTAAATTTAGTAAACGTGGAGCCCTAGCTACTCGATGACGCAAAACATCTGCCCTGCGTCTTACTGCAGCTTGCTGAGGTAATTCATTTTCTCTATTCGCACGATGACGTTTTGCATCAGCATGCTGTCGTGCATTTGCATCTGCAACATTTTCTACTGCTCGTCTTGCATTTTGGCGTAGAGCATCTGCTGCTCTACGCTGTTGGGCCTGTTGCAAAGATATATTGGCCCTCCTTCGTCGTACAATTTCAAGATGATGTTGTCTTTGCCTTTCAGCATGCTCAACATCTTCAACATTTTCCAAGCGGGGTAATGCATAATTATGTTCCAATAAGAAAAGTTCATTTGGCTGAGGAAAATCCATTTTATATGGTGTTTTTTTTTAGCAGCTACACCAGTGTTTATTCTTAAGCTAGCTATATGTAGCCCACAGCTATAGGTACGTAGCTAGCTAAAGAATAAAAATTGACGCAGCTAAGAAACAACAAACTAAAATTAAGCAAACACCAAAGATGTAGCTAGCTAGCTAGCTAATTGTATTCTCACAAGTAAAAATAGAAATTAATTTGAAAAGTAGAAATCAGGAAGGGTAAAAACGGCAAATAATTAATGAGATACTTTCCAAAGAATTAATCAGGAAAATTTCTTGTCTTATCTTGCCATAATTTTGTTGCTACATCGTATTTTCTATTTTCTTATCCGGGCAGTAAAAGTGTAACAATTGCCGCGGAAAATGCAATGCTTATTGATTGGCTTATACATATAATCAAGACTGTTGATTGGGTAATTAAATCGAGGCACAAGTGCAGGGAGGAACCGGATTATTTATGTAAATATTTATCCGGTGAGGGTTAAAACATGCGATAAACGGCGATTGAGGTCACGGGGGTAACTATTATTAAAAATGGCGTATTAAAGTAATTCATTCATTTTTATCTCTTAATTTATTTTTTTCATCAAGGTTCATAACTCAAAGTAATTAAATTAATTAAGGTAATAAATTAATTTCTTGAGTTTAGTTCAATTAATTATAAAGTTTTCCATTAAACAACCCCCTGTTTTTTAAAAATTTGCGGAAAGATCAAAGGAATATCGGTAACTCTTTTGAACAGACAGACAGACGACGGCTATTATTATAGAGATGCTAAATGAACTGATTTTTTGTTGATTTGGATGTGCTCCTCAAAACCCGATCTGTTTTACATTTTGTGTTAACTTTAGTGAGGACGGACCGTATATACACACTCTTTTCCAAAAATAATATCTTTGTTGATTCAAATTTACTCCTTATTCTTTTTTAACATTCACATTTAAAATGGTTGGTAAAGGTCACTACAGATCATCATACTAAGAAAAAAAATTTTGTGTTCTTAACCTGCTAATTTTTACAATTTGTCTAGATTTTGGGGGAACAGGGTAGTATGTAATCGAAGAGATGATTTTCCAGATAGAAATTTGATGTTTTTTGACACTTCTGATTAAAATATTAAAAGTTTTCAACGAAGTAAATATTTGAGATGTGTTATTTCTGACTTTATTATTATTGTAAGTGTTGTACATGATTCTATACATTTTTTTGATTAGTGTTTCAAGCTCTACACATAATGATCTTTGTTAAAGGGGAATTAAGCCTCAAACTTAAATAGCATTATTTCGGTTAACATTATGTTCGTTTCCCAAATTCTGGTCAAAATT
The DNA here is from genome assembly GCF_029227915.1 of Hydractinia symbiolongicarpus. Taxonomy (NCBI): domain Eukaryota; kingdom Metazoa; phylum Cnidaria; class Hydrozoa; order Anthoathecata; family Hydractiniidae; genus Hydractinia; species Hydractinia symbiolongicarpus. The sequence continues at coordinate 1,575,054 of NC_079888.1, read as the reverse complement.
TTGAAAAATAAATATTATTTGGATTTATGTTAATATAAAAGTTACCCCTTCTATGAGCGAACGGTAAGCGCCATTTAAATTTTCTGAGGCCACGGCTGATTCTGGAGACTGTTATATCGTGACGTATATTACGCTGAAGAAGCATAAGCTTGCGCTGAGCGAAAGTAGCGAGATATGGAAAATTCAAGCTCCTGCTCTGACTCTCCTATTTCAGAAGTAGAATATTCAAGTGACTCTAGCGAAACGTCAGTAACAGGATGTTACATGAATGAGCCTGAATACTCCAAAGCAGAACTTGAAAAAGTGACTTATAAATCTAGTGATAGCGAAGAAGAAGACGAATTGAATTCAAGCAGACTTGAAAATTTGCATTGGTGTACTTGTACATGTTGCGTAATTTATAATTGCTTCACTCTTGTGGAATGCAAGTGTTGCCAAGAATTTTTCAATTTATTGAACGACAAGTTGAATGATAACAAGTGCATCACGATGCACAAGGATTTTGAAATTTTATGTTTAAACCGCACAGTGTTAGAGACAGCCAGCATACGACATCGACGATATCAGAAAAAATATAACGAACTCTCCACATATACTAATAAGTAAGTCCTTAAAAAATATGTTTCTCGTAAATATTTTCACAGACCATATTTCTCATTGTCACACACAAATAAAACGTTCTTATCTTCTCACTTTTCACTTTATAATCTTACAGGTCCATGCGCTATGAATATACACACCATCGCAGATTATTTAATTAAATTAAAAATAATGTCATTCCTTGAATATCTAATAAAAAAGGAGGAGAGCCCATGTGCCTTAAATAACAATTTGTTTCAAAGAAGTTTTGATGAATAAATAATTTTTTTCGAATATTTTTTCCTGGTTTACACTATAACATAAACTTTGATTCCGTTGTAGGGAAATGAGGTACACCAGTTACCGACAGTACACGGCCTGGGTACATTATTATGAAAGGCTTGGAAAAGGATGTCGCGTGGTGATTCTAGCTTGTGTTGTGCGGAAAATAAGGGAAGAATTTCCTGATTCAGATGGAAAATATACTGGATTCAAAGAATTTGTTGACATATAACGGGACTTTAACATTTTTAAACAAACAATAACAACAAAATTTTCGAAGTGTCAGGTCTGGCCGTGTGGGCAATGTTACGTGGTCGACTAAGCTTGTTTACAACTTCTTTACCAGAGATCTTTACCTTTACCCCACTCTCCTTTCTTTCAATTATGTCATTCATTATCGCATCAACAAAACTGAAAGACTTGGGTTCTTTCACAGGTTTCGCGACCCACTCTTTATTCAATTTGCTTGAGACAAACTTCCACTTTTTTTCACCGACCTTCTGACTCCCTTTACGCGCGCATTTTACAACAGCCTGCTTTCGACCAACGTTATTGTTATGGTCCAAGATAGCCAACTTCACTCGGGCGTTCATCACATTCAACTCGAAATGTTGCCGTTTTGGTGCGTACGCTGTTATCAGTGAGTGAAAAACTTCCACGCCCCCTGTGTGGTATGGTTCGCAAAGAAGTTCCATATCCTTCAAGTTTTTTTTATCAAGGACGATTTCTTCCAATGCATTATACGCTGGCAAATGTTTCTCAATCCACTTCTTCTTTCGTGCCTCAGCACTAGAATAGGCTTCGTGTCGGCACCTGGGATACTTGGGATATTGCTTCGCGAAATTATGTTTATTCGTAACATGTTGAAGTATCGACTTCCACATTTGCACCAGCAGCTCTGGGTCACCTTGGCAGTTTTCGGCACACCAGAAAAGATGATTTCCTGTTGGTTTGATCCAATCCTGTAATATTCGCCTATCTTTTCGTTTTACTAATGGTCTAAGTTTGGCCTTCATGTTCTTAGCAAAATGCCATGGATCATACCGATGCATGATATCTAACCTGTTTTCACGTATCCATTTAGCGATTTGCCTGTTTCGATCCGTGGCAACTCTTCCTACAGGATAGTTATCGGAACTTAACTGCTCAAGGCAATTTTTGAAGCCTTGTAACTCCAAGGGCGCCGAACCTTTACCGGTTGTTGTTTGGATTGTGGTTGTCGCAACAATTTTGTTAGACGCTGACGATTGTAAACTATATGTGCAATACTTGGCAGATTTACCAGGTGAGTCAAATCTGCCATCGCCAAGACATGCTTCATTCTCTCCCCGACTATCCTCTCTTGCACTGGCAATATTTTTCACGAAATGGTCGTTTACAGTTGGGATTATCAGTGATCGCTGAACATCATAGTATGTTCGCTGATTGACAAAATTTAAACCAGAAAAATTCGCAACTTTCTTCACCCTTTCATATGTGTTTCCTAAAATGGTAATATATGATTTTAGGTGATCCAGACTGCAGCGTGCTGAATGAGCAGCGAAAATAACAAAAAGTCAACATGTCCGAGAGATGAGGTTGCTTTCAACCCGTTTGAAAACATGGCATAGCCTGCTGTAAATTTGCATATCATCATGCAGCATGCGAAAGAAGATTTTTTTTACCTGAACAAAATATTGCAGAGGATAGCAACAAATTAAATGCTGGCATTTTTCCAAGCATGGGTTGACTTTTCCAGTCAAAAACCACATGCTCATTGATGCAATACCCTTTGTATAGTACACACGTTCCCTGCTCATGCTTTTCGATACTGGTTGCGGTTCCATCACAAGAACGACAGGGCAGTAAGTTAAATATTTCATCTAGCATGCTTTCGAAAACAACAAATTTCTTTTCTTTTAAAATGCTTCGTTCGGTTTCATGAGCATCACTAATATTGATTGACTCTTCTGCACTTTCAGCGATGTAATCAGAGTCTTTTTCATCGTCAGTTGGTAAGGATTGTAATGACGAGTTTATAGGAGAGAGTGAGACGTCCTCACAAACGTGCTTTCTTTTAGAAGGAGTGAAGCAAACAGTTTTTTCTTTGGAATATGCGTGATCGTTTACCACAGCAACGTAATTAGCAGAAATGGAATAATACTCGGGAGCTTGCGCTTCAAAGTCACATGATTCTAACCGATCAGTTTGACAGCTTCTGTTTAAGTCGCTTAGTGATATTTCACATTGAACTCCAACGTTCTTATGGGTTGGTTCAATAATCTTGAAAGATAAAATAACTAAGTTTTACCGAAAAAAAAGTTGCAACAAATCAAAATCAGTTACAGCGTGACTTACATCCTTCACATTTATGATCATGATGGTTTCTTCTTCAACCAAAGTTGGATTTGTTTGAACATTCACAGTTTCGTTTTGAGAAACTTCGTTTTCCGTTAGCAGATGGCCGATAAGCTGTAAAACACAAAATTAAATACAACTCAGTGTAAACAGGACCTAAACAATATCATTTGAAAACACTCCAGAGGTAGTCTAGATAAAAAATAGAAAGAAAACTGATGTAATTATATGTTAGAAAAAAGTGACCAACTTCAGAAGGTGCTAATTCTTCACTTCGTCTAACAGATAATTTTCGTTGCTGTAAATGTTTTGTGCCGTCCATGTTTATTTCATCGTATGTTTTGTGCGAAAATTTTGTTGGCACTGCCCCCGGTACTAACTCTTTCTTTTTTCTTTTCGTAAAATATTCCGGCAATGTTATTTCTTTTTTTAAACAATCTGGGTGAAAATGATCTTCGCATAACACAGCGTCTTTACCAAATTTCAACGTATTGATGTTCACATCGGCACGACCCATGTTGTTTATCCATCTCAAACAACGCAACTTTTCTTCGTTACTGTTCGGTCGAGGAATCATAAAAAAAGACTTCTTCACCTCTCCTTTCCCAGTACTATTTCTACAGCCATAAGCTTTACAAGTAGGCATCGTTTTTGGAAGAAAGATAACATCAACAAATACGCCGTTACGTTTGTTCACATTGTGTAAAGAAGATCAAAAAATTGAAATGAGCGTAAAAATACGTCATAGATCTCCATCGCAGATTCTTTATGATTTAAACATGGCGATTACTGTTGTCAACTTTTATGCTAGAAAAGGGATGTAAATTCGAAGAATTTCAATTTTTTTTATATACCATCAAAATAAGTAGGGTTTGTAAAAGATATTTCCGAAGAAAAAAAATTTGGGCTTAATTCCCCTTTAAAAATAAAAATAAAATGTGTTCTTAACGGGTTGATTTTTACATTCTGTATAAATTTTTGTGGGAGAGGATGGTATGCAACTGAAATGACTGATTTTGGTAGATTTAAATTTGATGTTTTCCAAGCTATGGCTTTTTCATATTTTTGTATTCAACATAATCACTTATAAGATGTACATATTTGAGATGCGTTATTTCTGACATTGCTATTATCCGTGTTGTGACTGTCGGTGTTCGTACTGTTGGTTTTGTGAGTATTTGTGTTGTGAGTGTCGATGTTGTGAGTGTCGTTGTTGTAACTTTTTATAAACTAGATTTTGCACCTTGCAAGCTGTTCTTTTTTTATTTTGTGTAAGATTTGACATTTGACATTTTGTGTCAGATTTTAAGAACATTTTTTTTTTGTATATGCACTAATGACGTCAGCAAAACATCTAAAGCACCCTATTTTTTCAATGGCCTTTTGCCTAAGTGGATTTTTCCACGGGCCTTATCGACTAGTCTATATAATAATACGCCAGTTTCGTGTCTCTGTGACAGGCAAAGTGGATGTGCTTATTTTCCTTTGATGTTGCCGAAAAATGCATGTCTAATATGTTAAATTTTCTGACATTACGGCGCGATGTCAATAACACTACTTTAACGTCAATATCCTATATTAAGTTAATGAAGTTATTTAAGTGCACTCAAAACTTTGAGGCCAAAACGAGGTGGAGACGTCAATGATTTTTCACCGCGTGGATAACTAGGGACCACCTAGGACCAATGTGGGTAATTTTCCCAAACCTGGGTCCCCAAATCCGTTTCGGAATGGACGGGTTGATGACATCATCAAAAAGCATTCACACCCTAATAGCTCTTCAGCCGTTTGTCAAAAGTACATGATTCTATAAATTTTCTTGATCAGCGTTTCAAGATCTATGCAATGAACAGGTATACAAATTTTCAAAAAATATTTTTAGGTTGTGTTTTGACGGGCCATTGCTGACGTCAGCAAAAGTTTTAAACCTTCATATCTCCGTAGGCGTTCATCAAAAGCACATTTTTTCAATTTGTTCTCTTTCGGATGAAGCGAAATTTAGCAATCAAAGTAAAAAATTGATTGGACTTTTATTCAGCCTTGCTAGCTTGTGACCTACTGAGAAAGCGAAAGATAAGCAGATGTGTTGTCTAAATTATTTGTTAGATAATTGAATTTGGGTGTATAACGTTTTTTAGCCGTTTTTTTAAGAGCTAAATTTTTCCTTAAATGTTAAGTTTGTTGTTGTGTCTTGAGCCGGAAAATATTTTCTTTAAGCACTTAGTCTAACCTTGATAGTTTGTTTTAAATATGAACATTTGTATGACGCACAAAATTGAATAGAAGTTTACTTTTATTATATTTAACTTATATTATATTAAACGAACTGAACTTTTTTGTGTCTAAGCAATGGGCCGTTACATGTAATAGAATTGCCATTAGCCACCTGTAGTAACTTTAGCATGCTTTATTTTAGTAAGGCATTATACATTTTCAGGCCATAGTCATGCTAAAAACATATTGAGAATAATGAGGATAGTATTTGTGAAAAAAGTTAAGAACATCGAAGTTGAAACTAAAACACACTATTCTTATAAAAACAGCGTGTGTATCCTCTAGAGACGAATTTATATAAACTGTAAAAATTAATTATTCCGTGGTTACTGTTTTTAACACTACAGACTGTGGGACTCAGTGTTGATGTCGTTATAGAAAACCTAAACCTAAAACCTAAACTTAAATCAATGTTTACATCTGTTATGTTACGATCGTTTGAAATATATTCGATTCTCAAATTCGAAAACGCTGTATGAATTAACGATGACTTACGATGTTCTGTGATACGTGGGTATTTTTTCCGTCTTCTCTCGAATCATCCGTAGAAACGAGATATATAAGCACTTATTTAAGAAAAAATTTAGAAGAATGTGCATTGCATTATTTTCATTTTTTGCAATTTTCTTTCTGTTAAATTATTTAACCACTTGACCAAGCGTGAAAACAACACAGTTAGTTTGTAATGTGCGTTATGCCTTCCAGATAATATTTAAAAAATAGCATTATACTTTTTTATCCCATTGTATGATCAGTGTTCTTATTCTCTATGTTCGCCGAAACATATATTTTGCCAGAAATCACAAAAGAATTCTTTCATAAAAATACGTCTTCTAAATAGATCATCAGGGACTCTTATACATGTAAACACATCGCCACTTTTATCATTAAAACATAAAACATAGACAATCTTTACGTTTCAGTGGCTCCGTGGGGAATAATTATGACTTTTTCTTAAATCTTGAGCGTTTGGAAAGAGTGCTTAGTGGATAACAACATTCAACAAGAAACGTAAGAATATAAGTTTTTAGAAAAATCAACTGTTCATTTGACTTTTGATTTGATTATCAAACTTATTTATTTACCGTTTTTCATTTTAGAGAAGAACGACATGGCTAACAATGTTGTAAGTATTTAAAATATAAAGCCTTCCCTTGTTCGTTAAAATTTTACAACGCTTTTTCTTTGATTGTTCGTAGATTCTGTTACATACAGCAACGCGTAATAAAACACATCTACAATGCAACGCCTTACGCAAGTGCTTTAGGCATTTCAACTGACATGCAAAGTAAAGACTTGTCCCTGTTCTTGTATGTCACCTAGAGTATTGCGTATGCGAGTACTGATTTTTGCGTCGAGGTGCTTGTGGCAGTTCTTGGTTGCGAATAATATTTAAGGCAATGCATTACTTTTTTGTTATGCCGTGAGTATAATTGATGAGGTTCACGTTGTTGTTAAGCATTTCTGTTGCTAAAATGTGCTTGGTTGCAACTTGCTATCTAATCCGCAAAATTTGCCTTTTCATTTCAACGACAATTTTTCTTAACCCTCTTGTAAAAGTGCGATGGAAATAAATCACCCCTTCCCGCGCACACCAACCAGGTTTTTCGACATTATCGAAATCTTAAATAAAACCTTACTTATCTTGTAGGCTTCAAAAGCAAATAGCTACATCTGCAGTTGTCCAATCTTCAGTCATCACATTCATGCTTTTCCCATTCGATGAAATTCTTAAACGCTATTCTACCCCCCGCCAACTTATTTTTTTACCAACATTTTGCCGAATCTGCTTTTGATAAAAATATGGTCACTTTCAGCATCCATCCAATTTATTGAAGTTGTCAAAATCCGAAAACATGTAACAAACTCTATTTTAACACGTTATATATTGAAATTTTAAACAAAATAGTTTTAAGATTTTAGATAACATCGTAACTTGTCTAGTTACGGTCTAGTTACGATGTTATCTAAAATCTAGCTTTTCAAATTCAACATCAATCCACTTAAGTCCTTATATTTTTTCCTCAGTTACTTTTCTAACAGGGCGAAGCCTGTATTTGCATTTAATATAAAATTATATATACGAACACAATTTATGTCAAAATGAAATTCCTGGTTGACTTTTTAGTTTGTGAAAACAGATGCAATTTCCATTTTTTCCGCGGGTATTATCTTTTGCATAACAAGGAAAGAATTGTAAATTTTGGGATTTACACAAAATGCGTTTCTTTGTCCTAAAAATTTTTTGTTTTGACGGGTCGCAACACGCGCAATTTGTGTGCATCTTTTTACGCTCAAATCAGCACTAAATATATCTGTAAAAAGCCGAACCTTGCTAAAATTACTCTCCTCTAATACAAGTTTAAATAATCTTTCTCCTCTCTATCCAACTTTTTGACTGTCTTTATGAAAAAATAGCGAATTTGTTTGACAGTAAGCTGATTTGTTGTTCTTTACCTAATTACAAAAATAATTTTCTGCAAAATCAATGATTATAAAATTGACATCGTCCACCGTTAAACTTTAAAAATTACTATGCTATAAAATTTTATTTCGTAGATTATGACATTTTACATTCACAAACGTTAAATATCTTAACAATCCGATTGGTACAACATATTTTTACCGAGAGCCGCGGAAAAATCACGTTAAAAAAAGTTGTGTTACTTCTATTGGTGAGGTTTCTTACCTGGTTTGCCATAACCCAGTTTTGATCGACAGATAAATAACCATTATTAAAGAGATAAAAATATGAAAAATTAAATAACAATGTTCAATACGTTAAATTATCTATTAAATTATCCCCCCCCTTTTAAACTTCTTTAATAACTTCTGATGTGTTTATAGTTACACCTTCAAATTTTGTTATTTAGCTTTGTGACTTCTTAGTTAATATTGTTATATTATTTTTTGTTTCAATTTTTATTGTTACTAAATTCATCGCAATTATACAACAATTAACAAAATTCAAATTTAGTGGCTTTTTCTATATGTCACCGATATTTGATGACGTCATCACCAAAATTGCTGACGTCACCAATTTTTTTTTCAACAAATTGTCTAATAATACCTCCATAACACTTGTAAGTTTCAAGCCCAACGGACAACAATTGTACACAGGGGGATTGAATCAGCCCCCCCCCAGCATTAAGGAGCCCCTGAAATGCCCAGCACGAATAGGGTTAAAGCTCCCTCACAAAGCTGAATTCATTCAAATTTAATCGCAGCAGCGCAAAATGCTGCTCTTTGTTTAATTCATAAAAAAAAACAGTTTCAAAGTTATGACGAAAAGCTTCTCGTTCTAATTAGTTTCATGAACAATTTAATTTAAATTGTATCCCGACTTCCTCAAATTATTGATTTAATGAGACAACAGTCTCGATTAACCACACATGTAATTAATTATGCAACAATGCGCTATAGGACGTGTAACAAACAACAAGTTTTTTGAGACTTTTCTGCAAAATAAAATTGCTGACTGATTGATACATATAGACGGGGAAATCACGGGTCGTTTTTCCTGTGTTTTTATTAAACTAAAGCTTCAATAAAATATTTTGACCAGGGTGTTATGGCTATATGGATGTGCAACACGGTTTATCTGTGTATTTGAAGCGTTAACTCCCGTTTCACGAGTAGGTTTTGAACTTTCGCAGAAATTTATTTAGCAAATAGAAAGATGTTATCTGATTTTTTTTCTATGACGGATTAACAACATAAGCTGTGTTTTTGTAATGGAGTCATCACACATGGTCAAAAAATGGAACCGTGAATTTAGGAGTCCAATTGTTCATAAATTTTTATGACGTAAATCACTGTTCGTGAAAACTAATGTATTCGAATGTATAAGTAAGTTTATAAAATCAATTTGTTAAAACTTGTCAATTATATCCAAATCCAAGCAATTTTAGAGAAATATGACGCAATGTATAATCCAAGAAATTTGTCTTTTATTTTTTTAGTTATACGCTGAGGTTAATAGTATGGGGGATTTGGAGGCCACAGAGCACAATGGTGTTTCTGGCCTCCAAATCCAGCGTCGACAAGTAAGTACTGTTTATCTTTTTTTTTTAAGTAGAATGAAAATAGGAGCAAAACTTTAATCAGTGTCTTAAAACGTATTAAAAGCCTGATATTGAAAAATCAAAGTTGTCAAGTTGAATCTTTCGGTAATATCCAATGAACATTGCATCCTTATTGTTCTTTTGTTCACTGTTTAATGTGTACCGTGGGAATGCTTGAAGATGTTTTCAAAAACAACTTTTAATTTTTTCGAATAGTCAAAAGGACTCTATGAAAGAAATTAACCCCCAAATATAATTTTTTCTTTTTTTTTTTAAGTTCTCGTTTTCCGTAAGTTATTCTTTAATTAACCTATGTGTCATTGTATACATGGTTTGTGGCTTGTGTAGCTCTGAGAGTAAAAGGGGTACAATATAGCACAGTTAGTACAATTGTAGAGTGCCTTAATACAGTATCAATTCAAGCAAGTAGCTACAATACTGGTAAAATCCTATACGAATAAAAGTCTCATTAAAAATATCCACAAGCAATAATTTATTTTAGAAGATGCTGTTTTGCAAGCCAAAAAGTGGTCAAAAATTTTCCATTCTCTAAAATACAATGAGCAATATTGTAGTTTAAATACTGAACAGCAAACAGAACAAAAACAAAAAAATTCCATATTTTACGCTCAATTATACAATTTTGAAGATGTTAAATTAATGCTTTTCTAGTGGTATGAAGTATCCGTATAACTTTACCTTTCAATGGTACTAAAAAGCTTACTATTTCTGTTTATTATAGTGCGAAACCAAGCCTGTTTGTTGCGGGCGCAAGCCGTGCTGCAAAGCATGCAAAAAGAATAATGTACGTAAATTTCTTTTTTTGCTAATTTTTTTCTCGACCTATTTTGCCATATATGCAGTTTAATACAAAACACAGAGAATGTGATGTCATAGCGCATCCGAATTGCAATCGTTAATGTTGAAGATATTCATTTACAGCTTTTTACTCAGCGCAAAAAACACGTTTTGTGACAATGTTACAGAAATGTTAAACACGTGTTGTGGATAATGCAATATAGTTACAGTTATATGAGTTGGAAACGTTTTTTCTTTTTTTAAAAACCTTTTAAAAATTTAAAAAATAACATAAAGATTACAACATTATCTTCTCGCTTCTTTTAATTTTAAGTCCAAATTTTTCATTGAGATGTATTCTGTAATTCAATGTACGTTTACAGCATATGCTTTTTATTGTTCTCAATGCGTTACAATATTTTGATGCCATTTAAATTTTTTTCCATGTTAACAATTACGTGTTGATATACAAAATCATGTACTCAATCTTTAAGAAAATCGTCAAATTTGTTTTTCGGTTGTCAAGCCATTGTATTGCACTAAAAGGTTTGAGGTCAAATAACCGACGTCATCTTGCGCAGGGTTATTAGCAACCACTTGGTAAAATCCAAAAGCTAAAAAATTAGACTTATCGACTAAATATTTTTATAATTTTCTTTAACCCAGTGCATCGCCGATAAAATTGTTCTGTAATTTATCAAACTTTGACATTAAAAGTATACTGACGTCAAAGAAAATTATATTAAGTTGGTGAAGTCATTTGCAAGTTTATGGCTAAGTAACTTGAAAACGGGTGAAAATAATTGACGCCATTTCTTGCGTATCCAGGGATTACCTGGGACTTACTTTTAAAAGCTGGTTCAAACCGCTCGTTTTAAAACAGACAAGTTAATGACGTCGTCAAAAAAGCACATCACTCTGTACAATTATTTTTGGTTCAAAATAGGGAAAACAGGTAAAAAAAAAGTTCTAAAAGATATTTTGTACATTGGTCGAACTCGGCTGACGACGTCATAAAACAAATAAAGGATTTCTTTTTTGCCTAACTGAATTTTTTCACAGGTCTTTTCCCTTAAACAAACACGTTGAGTGTTTCTGTGTTTCTATGGCAGGCAGAAGGGTTACGTTCATTTTCAATATAACCTTAACCAAACATTATCGGCAACTCCCAAACAAAGGTTTTTCAAAATCGTTTTGTGCATTGCTGTGAATTTTCTGACGTCATCTTATTTTCAAAAAACTTATCCTTTCAACCGCTAATCAAAACCGCGCGATTCCATATATTATTTTAATTACGCTCCACACGATACCGACAACGGGTAAAGATATTTGGCATTACCGCACCTTGCTCACGTAATCGAAATCTCTTTGCCATTTTTCTTCTGCCTCGACTAGTAAAGTTTTAGATCAAATAACTGGGAAACGAGTTGGTGACGTCGGTCTTTTTTTAACCGCGACTTCCTTGGACAAAGCTATTTAAGTTCCCGAAGGTTGGTCACCAAATCAATTGTGTAAAACTTGGTTTAATGGAGGTCATAAAACTTAAATATTTTTTTTTTTAATTGTTACTAACAATCATGCGATCTTATTATTTTTTCTGGATCAGCGATTTCTTTTGTGTATTTCGGCAGGTGTTTGGTCATGTCAGCTTTTTATATTATTATTTAGCTAAATGAAGAAGAAGTTGAGGCTGCTGAAATGCGTCGGCGCCGCCAGCTAAATCAAGGTGCGGAAAGACGCCGACACCAATAGCAGCGTCAACAAGAACAACAGCAACAACAACATATAGTTGAGCGGTTGCAGGAAGAAGTATTATTCTTTAAATATACGTCTAAGTAACCGAATGCGTGAGTAACCGAATGCGTGACATAAAATTTTACAACCTCTGGTTTGTTATGACATATGTACTATTTTTTTATGTTCTAGATCTCTGCACTAAAGGAGGAAATATATGTGTGTTCGAATAATTCATTGATTTTTTGTTATATATATAAGACTCTGATATCAATTATTTCGTAATTGCATACATAGTGCCACTGCTACAGGATACAATGATGTCAAATATAAAGTGCTAAAATAAGCACAGGATAAAGATTCAAATGATTGCTTAAAACTTTACTGTGTGACAACTGCTCTTTCGAAGTTTTTGACTAATTTATTTCTTGAGTAGTTTTAGTTTGATTGCATCGTGATCACAATGGTAATACACATTTTTACCAGGGGCCTTGACATTATACGTGGAACTCATGAGTAAATATAAATGTGATGAATAAGTTAGTCTGACATTTGAGTGGAGCTGTTACAACTTGTTTATATTCAGTTATATTCAGATATGAAGGCAATTTTCGTAACTCAATGCATTTACATTAAAATCACCAAGGATAACATCGACCGTTTCGTTTCCCAAATGTACTAAATAATGCAGTGACTCTTCATGAGACGCTCGTAACAATTTAAACATATTGCACCTTAAATTGTTACAACATCAGACAACTAAAAGACTGGAAAGTATATCTGCATCGTTGTTTGTCACACTAAGTTTAATGGTTTAACACAATAATTACTTTCCATGAGAACACTGTCACATTTGATATCGCCTTTACGTTTGGTTTGAGACCTTGTATTAAGCAGAGTTACTCCAACAATTGTGGACAGCGTCGCGATGTGAATTATATTTCGCACTGTTGCATGCAAGAAAAGAGATTACAAAACTCTAGCTCGGATTGGTTTTTATTTTAAAAACAATGATTCGAGCCTGAGGCAGTTGTTATTTTTCAGTAAAATCGTAGCTTCTGTTGTTATAAAATTGTTCTTATACAAAAAAGGCAAGGGTTCAAGTAACCTGGCCTGAAAAACATTTAAATTTGAGCGAAAAGTAAGCAATTTAATATAAAAAACATACAGATTTACAAACTTTAAAAAAGTAACAAATCGGAGTCGACATTGAAAGTTCCAAATTTTGCGGTGGAAGTTATGGAAAATTTTGCTACAGAAACTTTTTGCAAATTAATGATTTTTAAAATTTATGTAGAATATTGTGGAATAATTTCCGCAAAAAAAAGTTTCACAAAAATTTCTTGCCCTAATAATTTGTATCCTTACAGTAAGCTACTGCTTTGTCGGACAATGGTTAAAAAGCGTTGGTTTGGAGATGTGGCACCGCTTACGTAAGTTACGTCACATCTTACATGCAACTCTTATGTGAGGTTTTTTACGAACAAAACATTTTGCTCAAAAGAAACACGGCGTAAAGGGACATAGACCGAAATGAAATGAACAAGTTCGATTTAGGATTTAAGTTCCATTTTAATTTAAAATAAAGGCTATGTTTTTCAAATGTTTATGTACAAAACAAAATGGCGAGTAATTATTTATAGAAACCCATACATTCCTGTTAATATAACATAGAAGCCAAGTACGCAGCCCATTTCACCAAGGCATTTATGTAGTCCAGTCTGTACGACGTCGCAGAGATGTCAACACCTGACAGATTGATTGATTGATTTACCGTCGGTTATTATATACAATAGTTCTTTAAAAAAAATAATATTTTGCAAAAAACTAATCAAAACCGACCAAATATTTTTATATATTTACAATTTAGATGAAAACTATAATAAATAATGAATAAATAATAAATAAAAGATAAACATTTCCCCCTCTCCCATTTTCGTATTGATTACGCAAGTTATGGAATCAATTGCCGACACTTTGTGCATGAACAGTGAGAGCCATTCCATTTTTTAATCATTTGCTTAAATTTAACTAGATCTTCGCAACTCTTCGTATGAAAAGGAAGTTTATTCCAAACTTTTGGGGCTAAACATCGCAAACTGTTTAGACCAAAGGTGCTTGTTTTTACACTGATGGTTTTTAGGTTGTTCATGTTTTGACTTCTTACTGGCCTATCAGTTTCCTCAAAAAGGAAAATATCTTTCATGAAAGAAGGACTGATGTTTCTCCGAATTTTAAATATTTCTATGCATAAATATCTGTGCCTTAGTAATTCCATATAATGTTTATTTGGGGGGCAATCAACTGGTCTTGGGTCATCATGAATAAATCTTAAAGCCCTGTTGTGGAGTTTTTCAATTTTCAAAAGAGATTTCGAAGAAGAGAAATGCCAAACTAAGGGACAATAATTAAAATTTGCATACACGAAGCTTTGTGCTAAAATAGATCTTGTTTGCAATGATAGTACATTTTTAAATCTAAATAATGCATTCAGCTGGGCTGAGGCTTTTCGACAAAGATTACTAATGTGCAAGTTGAAATTTAATTTATCATCAATTGTTACTCCTAAAAGTTTTACGGACCTTTCTGATTGTATGACTCTATCGCCAATGTTTATATCAAGCTTCGAGTTATCAATTTTGGCTCTTGATAGAAGGATCGAATGAAATTTGTTTGGATTTGCTATCATTTTGTTATTATTTAACCAAGAAAGAGCAATTTCGGATTCCCTTTCTAAAGTCTTAATGAGATTTTTAATAGTGTTTGATTAAGCTGATATCGTATTGTCGTCTGCGTAATTATGTAGGTCACTATTTACAATAAAATAAAATAAATCATTCATAAATATATTAAAAATAATTGGGCCCAACACAGAACCCTGAGGCACACCTGACAAAATTAATTCAAATATACTATACTCCGCATTTACTCGTGTGGATTGTTCTCTGTTTGTAAGATACGATAGAATATACTCAAGTGATTTTACATCAAAACCGTAAGCAGACAGATTTTATCGGTCGGGCGATGTCAATGTCCTCTCGCTTTCCTGACTGCGTGACTCTGTCGACTTTTCCAAATCTAATTGCGATTTAGTGAGATATTCAGTGGCATATCAAAAAGTTGTTTTTATAGTTTAGTTCTTCTTGCAGATTTATTATAACTTTTCCTAAGAATTACAATTACTGACACGCCAGTACATGCGGACTGAAATGTTTCTTATAGTGCACAAGCCCAGCTTTTAAAAATCCGTAGCATAACATGGAATTTGTTGGAAATAATCTTTTTTCTGTTTTTTTTCCATTTGTGTAAAAACTTCTCGTAACATGAAAAATTAAATGTGCCAAAAGTTCTTTAGCGAAAAAAAACTTATTTAAATTATCAACCCAGTGTTATTTTAATATCGCGGTAATTTCAAATAAAAATATTGTTAAAATTATGGAGTATGTATTTCATTTTCCACTCACGAGAGTATAAACAAAAAATAAAAATACAAAAAATAACAGAAACCGAAAAAATTTTTAGCTGATGCCAACTGGAACACTTTATGTAAAACATTGCGACCAAAGCGATACAGTTTAAAAAGATGCTTTAAATTTGACCATCCTTGATTTTCCAGCTTGTTGTGGAATGTGCAGGATGAATTAATACAGTTTAATTTCATAAGTTAACTTTGGGATAGGGAGAGATGTCCTGTGTGTAAGGTTAAGAAAACAACTTCTTTTATTTTAATATGACCGATTCAACCACTCTCTACAGGGGCGGATCTAGGATTTCTGATGTACCCCGTCGTAAAATGTACTTATATTAGTGACACGCAAAGGCCCACCATGGTTGGGCCTGAGGGGCCAGAAAATTTTTAAACATTGGAGGATCCTAGATTGTCTGAAAACAACATTCCCGCATCTAAATTGTAAATTATTTTGAAAATAAAAAGGCTATTTGTCATTCATACAGCATAAAACGAAAATCGTTACCGTGTCATCTTTTCAACAATGTTGTTTGGTTGCTTCTCTTTCTTGCTGAGTTTCTATTGTTATATATGAAGCCTATGAACTAAAGAAACAAGATTATCTCATATAATTTATAGATGTTAATAGGCCGTTTCGCTCAATATCAGAGCTCATCAGCATGCCTAGGATAACAAAAAATGTCATCCAGACATGGACAGCCAAATAAAAAAGAAGTAAAGAATTAAGATAACAAGATACAATGATGAGGAAAAAATAGAGAAAAATTTAGCTGTCATTGGCATATTCATATGTAAAAAATACAGGATAACTTGACAACTGCAACTATGTTCTACTATTTCTTGACAGTTTTCAATTAAATGATAATGAATATTGCAATGAAATGGTTTGATATGAATAAAAATGAATGCAGGATAAAATGACAACTGAGTAACCCCATAGTCCCTGCAACAGCAGCATGAGATACTGACATTGCTAAAATATTTGATGGACTTAAAGATGGATATTTGTCAACAAATAAATTGGGGCGAGAACTATAATACTCAGAATTGACAAAAAGTTCAATGCAAGCAAGTAGCCTTAACTGTTGCGTCAAACTATTATCACCTACCAGACATAAGGATATGGAGCTAAACAAGCAATTTCCAGATGATTCGGACCTAAACAGTGAAAAATAAATAAATATTTCTTAGAGAAATTAAAGAGAATTCACTTCTCAGAGCAAAGACACTAAGTTTTAACATATTGAGAAGAATCAAAACCATTATTAATTCCACACACACACATCCCAGCTAGCTTGTGGCGCCGTAGATTAGTGGTTATGTGGCGCCGTAGATTAGTGGTTATGTGGCGCCGTAGATTAGTGGTTATAGCTCTCCTACTCTGTGCGGGAGACAGGGGTTCGATTCCTCTTGACGGCGATTCAACATGGGCCAGTGAATGTTAAATTGGGAAGATGGCATACTGTGTGGGCCGTTGGATGTTGCCGGGAGTTGTCTAGTAGAGCGCGGGCTCTAATTGGGTCTGCATAGCTCAAAATGAGCATTAAATACTCGACTCTCCATCTACGCCATGGCCCCTCCTGGAAATAATAGACAGGGTATATCCCTCGATATTTGTGAGGCTAGCCATGTAAAATATGCACATCTATCTATCTATCTATCTACCATAGATACGGTTGCTAGCTCTCCAAGAGTAATAATCAAAACAAAAACCACGAATACATGTAGCTAGCTAGCTAGCCATAAGTAGTTCATGGTGATGACATAGTGATGTACACTTAATTACTATGGTAACAAATGGTCAGCAAAAATCAGAAATGGAAATTACAGAAAATAAAATCTTACCTCAATGCAACACAATTCTTGGAAGAAACTGATGCAGGAAGATAATTCAAAGCATCTTCATTCACACCAATTTCTCCACAAGAAAGTACAGCATAAAGCTGTTCTGTGTTTAAAAACACATTTTTATTTGAATTTATCCATTTCTCGGAACAAATATTAAATATTTCAATCAATTTCTGCAAATCTTCGTCTTGAAATAATTTCAAAACATCTTCTCTCACTGAACTAAACGCCATGTTGAGCAATGATGTTGAGGAAGATATGAAAATGAAGACTAGCGTGAGCATTTTGGCTTTTGAAGGGTATTGATTGTTAGCCAATCACAACTTAAGAAAACTTCTGTAATGACCAATCAAATCCTGCCGGTGTTCTTCTCCTGCAAACCCGGCACTCTAGACCAATAAGAGTTAAGAATAACCTCATTGCTCCGGCAAAAACCTGCAGGGCCGGGTCCATATTTTTCTATCCGCCATCACGGCAGCAACAGCGGCGGCAATGTTATTAATTTTTATATTGATGAGCGCTCAAATGAATACATTATTACACGCCCCAAATATTACTGGTTAGTACTAAATATTTGAAAATTAGATAAATTATACTTGTTATTTTTAAACCCCGTCCTTTGACCCAATTGACGGGGTTTGGATCCGCCCCTGCTCTATGGCAACATTTTGACAAAATTCAAGAGGTTTGATAAAGAACAATTAAAAATACCGCAGTAACCATCATGCTTTTGATATTCTTTCTTATTCGACATGTCGTTAAATTAGTACACAGGAGCGGTAATTAAAGCTAAAGTTACAAGTCAAAGATATTTCCCTTTTTGGAGTCTTGTTTGAGAGATAGATAGGGTGTGTGCTTCAGACTTAATGAGTCCTAATTGCAGAGCATGTTATGGACAACGGATGTACCTTTAAAAATATCAACTTTTCATTAACTTCTTTTTCAACTTTGACTTAGTACTTCACATTACTAATTACAGCACCGTATTTTTACATTAAGTGCATAAACTCTTTTTTTTTTAGTGAAACAAAACGCAAAGACTCGTAAGTCTATTTTGATTGACGTTATAAATCATCTAGTAGCAATACAACCTACTACGTAGTGTTTCATATGTTACAGAAGTGGTAATTAAACCGAAATAACACAAGTGACAAATATTTCCGCGTTTAAGCCTAGTTTAAGAGATAGATAGATTACCTGTAGGGAAAACAACTTTTTGTTAACTTCCTTTTCAACTTGGACTTATTATTTGGCCTCAAAACTTACAACACTGCATTATTATATTAAGTTCATTAACCTTTTTTTTTAACGAACAAAAAAGACTTGTAAGTCTATTTTAAACTTTGTTATTCAATATTTGACGTTATTCAAATCTGTTCATTCTAGGGCAAATAAATCTACTACACTTACTGATTTAAAAATAATGAAACAAACTAATGGGATTTAAAAAGCAATTCTTGAGTGTCAAATTCGAAAAATTGCAAAACCACCTGTTTAACCTTCCCTTATTAAATATCAAATACGAATATTTTA
Organism: Hydractinia symbiolongicarpus; assembly: GCF_029227915.1. Classification (NCBI taxonomy): domain Eukaryota; kingdom Metazoa; phylum Cnidaria; class Hydrozoa; order Anthoathecata; family Hydractiniidae; genus Hydractinia; species Hydractinia symbiolongicarpus. Next base: position 1,556,136 of record NC_079888.1, on the reverse strand, counting down.
GATTAAAGGTAAAAAAGGTTTCCCGAACTTTTCATTACTTCTCACAAGATTACATGCGTGGCAAAAGATCTAAATAAAAAGTAAACAGTGAAAGTAAAACAAATATATTATTAGTGAGAGTGAAAACTTTGCTCTATTAGCACAGATATTAAACGCTGCACTAGATGTCTACCATGCAGTTTGTCTAGCATTCAATTAGCAAGGTGATGTCTAAAAGAATTAAAACGTTTCCTTGTATTCAGAGATGCTAAAAATGTTTATCAAACTCCATACTTTTTCGCTGCTAAAAATGAATTGATTGCATTAAGTTTGTGTAATTGACAATTATACAGATACAATTATTAGAGTTTTTTTATCAAACATGAAAGACTATGACCATAGGCAAAAATAACTTTTTATGCCACTGTTGCTACATACAGTATTTTTTACCGTTTACAATTCTTTAATTCATTTATCTTGGTTCGTTATTTGTAACTCTCCACCAAGAGTCACACGTTTATTTTAAAATAACTTATTATTGCTACGACTAGTAGATACCTAATATAACACAAACATTCATTCTAAATGTATCAGCAAAAGTGCAGAGTGCGCATTTTAGACACTCACTAACCGATGTCATATTTCCTTTATCATATTTTTCAACTGCAACATATGGTGTTTGGATACGGCAAATCATATTAAGGAGTGTTCCAGACTGTGTCTTTTTTCAATTCGTTATTTGTTAACTCTGTTTCGTTCACATTAATTTTTATTCTAGGGAAGAAGTCATCAGAAAAACGGTAAGGCAACAACTCATGTTTTTTTTATTCTACTGAGTGATATAATAACATAAGGCACTCTTTATTGCAACAATGTGATAGAATTCAAAAAGTTTAATTGTCCCTTAAACGGAAATATAGTAACGTTCAATATATTCCAATGAGTGAAATATTTCCGTGAGCAGTCGTGATAGGAGATGTTTATTTCGCACGTAGTTCATAGTTCTTCAAATTTGACAGGAGCGATGTATAATCCTAAACAATTTGAGTCAAAAATATTTCCGATTTTTAAATGGTAGTGGCATAGAAACAAGACAAAAAACACACCCTGTGTATTTTGCAAACATATGCAACTTCAGGAATTTTCATTGTAGTTGAAATTCGAAATGCAAACTGTTGGAAAAAGTGACGCGTAGGCAATTGCGGCTTATAAAAAGTTATTACGTCATTTAAAATTAATGGTTCGTTGATTTATTTGGCAAAAGTTATTCATCTTATCATACGTGCAAAATAATATGTCCACATCTCTTATTGATTGGAGGTATATAGTGTGCTCCAGACCCGGTACAGTGTAAGAAGAATAAGTTAATCTACCACACCGTGGTGCGGTGAACTACGTTTATAACCCTATTAAAATCAAGGTTTCGTCTTATTCAAAATCATTTGAAATATTTAGTGTGAAACGGTTATGTTAGTTACTGTATTTTTACATAAAAAAGAACGAGATAATGCGTATTTTCAGTTTTGTTATTCAATATTCGACATTATTCATTTCTGTTGCTTTTAAAGCAACAGAACCTACTACACTCACGGATTTAAAAAATTAAATGGGGTTGAATAGCAATTCTGCAGTGTCAGCATCGAAATATTGCAGATCCACCTGTTTGACTTTCCCTTATTAAATTTCACGCATATTTTGATAAAAAGTAAAAAAAAGTCATCCAGTAATGTATTTCCATGGACTAGTTGTGACAATCATATTGTTATATCCATGACAAAATCATGGTAAAATTTTGATTACTTAAATTTCGTGGTGTAAACCATGTTTATAATCTAAGCCTTTTGAAGAATTAGTAAAATCATGGTTACAGGCACCTTTGCGAATCACGTGAAATACTTAGTGTGAACACGGTTATGCTATGTACAAGCATGTTTAATTAGTTATTGTTCTCTATTTCTACAAATAAGCGATTGTAGAGAACTTTAGCTTTTAAAACTGCTAAAACTATGAAAGTATGCGTTCATTAAATACTTACTTTTGAGTATATCCTAAATACTTTAATTTCGTTTTATTTTCTTTCAGCCTGATGTTAAACGAAGAAAAAACAAAAATAGTGAGTTACTATGGGCTTTTAAGAGAATGCTTCCTAAAATGCATTTTATTTTACTCTTCTTTTTGTACAATAGATCCAACAAATGCGGGAAGGTAAATTTTGTACTTCTTTAATTTTCTATTGCGTGCTGTACTAATTCTTTTAAGTGATAATTTCTCAGTCATTTTAAAAATTGAAAGCCTATGTTTTTATTTTTTTATTTTTATATTATTATTATTTTTTTTGCATGTTCGCCCGGTTGAAGAGAAGCCTGAGCATACATCTTCCTATTTCTGAAAGAAAAATGGAAATATTTAAATGCGAAAAATTGTTTTCTTTATAATTAAACTTTGGGTGTAAATGTGAATAGTGGTTGAATATAGCCTTCACGTCACAAACGGTAATTTGCGCTTGTGACAAAAAATAATTGATGTAAAAAATCTACCGGTTACTTTAAATAAGAGAATTTACTTAAATGTTATACAAAGAAAGCGACAATTTGGAGGTACGTGTTCGTTAAATATATTGAAAAGACATCGAAAACCTTAAAACATGAAAGATTGTGGTTTTAGATATCTATATATCCATCACACTTTTCGGCATTCTTTATCATTTTTTAGTCCAATCTGTTATTTTTTATGGTATACGATTCATTTAACAATTTCAGCACGCTGCCATCTATTTATCTTGAACGTTTCTGCACTTTTATGGCTTGAATTATTTACGTGCTGTCAGTGACAGTGTTATACGAATGCTCTAGGTGACATTAATGCAGCCTGCAAAGCGACGTATTATGCTATAGTACCCAGAAGCTGAAACAACTTTTGCGTGAAGAAACTCTCCCTTTTTCTTCTAATTTAAGAAATAAAATTTAATTTGTGTCATTCTTCCCGCAATGTCGTATAAACCTGATTCTTGTGCTCTTCTTCACACACGTTAAAGATAATTTTTAAATGTTTTGAACTTTAAATGTTTGAAATATCATCAACTTTTTTAGCAAAAGGCATGCTGAAAGAGAACTTTTGTATTCTTCCTTAACTTTTCTTGAGAAACTCTTTAGGCAAGGAAGCTGATTTGTTTTTTTAAATAATTTTTGTGCACTTGTGTTCAAACAGTGACAGTTGCAAAGAGTGGTAAGATATGCTGACAATTTCAAAGATATGCAAAATCGTAATTTGCAGATAAATAAAATTTTTGATAAAAAGAAAAAACACGTATAAACACCCTTTCGTGCAATTACCCTTTCTGGCCAATTGGAGGAGTCTGCTAATTAATTCTAAATGAAGATTCTAGACTCCTTATTTCTCAAGCTAGATAACTGTGTGTCGTTAAGTACGATGCTGATACAACAAACGAGGAAATGTTCACCTTGTGATACCTTTTATATTTTGTAATTTTGTCCCTGTGAATAATCGAGCTTTGCGCAAGTGAGAGCTGAATGACTCACAATACTTTGTATGACATACTTTGTATGACTCACAAAGTAGTACTTGTAAAAATATTAGTCAACTTCGCTTGCTAAGAATGCACTTCTTATAACAGACAAAGACGAAGAAAAGAAAAAAGAAGAAGAAGAAAACGGTTATGATTTTCTGCGCATATAATTATCGTATGATTTTAACGTAATTTAAAAAAAAAGTTTGTTTAGGAAATGACTGGAAGAGAGCAACCTGAGTCGCTCTAAATTTTCAAATATGTTGTTCCTTATAGCAAAAAACGTGTGTAACAACTTAGTGTAGCATTTTGAAATTTAGGATATATACATCGTTTACCCGCCAGGGGATGCAAAAAAATGTAAACGAATATGCCAGCTTTTTTTAAACAAAGCGCGTTGAAACATGAAATTTAAAAAAATATAGGCTGATGGCTGAACGTATAAAAATCAAAGTTCTTACATTTTCCAAATTCCAATCCACTGAAAACTCTAGCATTCATTTTCTACTTCTAACTTTGCTTTACTACTTCTTGCTCCACTCTTCAATTCTGAAGTAATCTGGGGGTTTACCGCTTCACTTCTACTTCTTTAATTGGCCTTTCCCTTCTTTCTTAACTTTTTGCACTTTCTTTGAGACGAAGGAACCACGGCGGGAAATATTTCGGGGAAAAAGCCGCAAGTTTGCTCACCTCAAATACGGCCTTGCGCGGCCCTCATTTATATATGATGAAAGTACTGTCTATATAAGGTTACAAAATGATGTCTTACATGGCGTTCTGCCCACGTAACGATAATCTACCATTTTTGAAAAGCTGAATAATGCGGCTTTCTGGCAAGGTTCCATGTGATAGGACTCATCAGGAATATTATACATTTTCACGAGTGCAAAATATTGATTTTTTTCCTCAACGCTGACCACAGATAATAATACTATTTTTTAGTTAATGTAAGCACTATTTTTACATGTGTTTAGATGTGCAGGTTTGGTTTCTATAGGATAGTAGGTCTTTCCTGGAGATTCCTATGGTTTTATGAAATGTTTCCTTCAATGCTGAGATATTTGGATTTTTAAAACGTACGTTTTTCACGAATCTCTGTGGGCCGATATTTTTTATTTCTTGCGTTTTCCCAAACTGTGGAATTACTAGAAAGATATAATTGTGTAACACTTGTAGCTAGCTATATATACTTTTTATGTTGGCTTATTTACTTTACTTTAGCTTATTAAATTTCAATCTATATATATGTTTACTTATGTCACACCAGAGGGAACATCCACATTTCCATCCTCTCCAACCTTATGACATTTTGGAAGCAAGGAAGCTAAGTGTACTTCCGATATTGGAAGATCATTTCCTGGATATTTTGAAAAGCATAAAACGCAAGATCTCACCACCACAATCAGTGAAAAATCCCTGGAAGATTTGTATCAAAGTGAAGATATTTAAAAGTGTTTTTAACGAATTTTATAGAGCAGTGGGAGATTATGTTCCGGCTTATATATATATATATATATATATATATATATATATATATATATATATATATATATATATATATATATATATATATATATATATATATATATATATATATATATATATATATATATATATATATATATATATATATATATATATATATATTTGTGTTTTCATAATCTGATAACTTAAAAATTTGTGACAATGGGCAAAGGCTCAAAGGCAATGCAAAATAAAAATAAAAGCTTAGGAGAATATTCTAAGATAAAAAAAACTATTAGTAATTTTACTGCAATCTTAGTTGAACAGAAAAAGGAGATTAAAAGTTTAGAAGACAGAATGAGAAATCGGAAGTCTAGAATTGAAGAGCTTACTAAGAAAGTAGATAAAACAGATGTACCAGTTATTGCTGTATCTACATCTACACGGGTACGCCGTGGAAACAACCCAACTACTGAAAACTTGTCTCTTGCATCAAAACGTCGACAAGCAAATGAGACAATAGCAGCTTGTGCGGCCATACATGGTGGATAAAATGATGATATTAAACCAACTATTGAAGGAATGATGTTTACGTTAACTTCTAAGTGTACAGCAAAACAGTTGTCGCATCAAATTCTTCAGTCAAAAAAATCAGTTGTTAAATGTTTAGAAGATAGTTGTATCAATAAACGCAACAAGGAGTATTATTATTCAGAATCCAATACCACAAGATCACTTAATGTGTACTATTGTCAATCAGTGCTCGGAAAAAGAACATACTCCAGCATGCGTAATGCAAATAAAGCACCTCAAGTTGTGAACTTTGTCTCTTATAAAATGCTTTCTAATCACATCAGGAATATTGATATTGGAGAGGTTCATGATATCAATCCAACATTTACAAATGGTTTAATTGGAGATGAAATTGGAGATGGAATGTACAGAAACCTTCTTACATATGCTCCTCGAATTGCAAAGTTTGACAATTATGAACGAAAAGATCCATCCTCATTGTTTTTTCTCCTTGCTCTAGGTGGAGATGAGGCTCCTGGATCTGGGACAACTTTTTTGTTGTCATTTCTCAATGTTGGTAAACGAATTGCCAGTAGTTTTGAAAATTATTTGATCTTTGGCGCTAATGTCAAGGAAAATGGTCAAGTTGTTAGGAGATACTTGCTATATTTAATGCAACAATTGAAGATTTTGGAAAAAGAAGTATTCTTTATTGACATGGTTGATAAAGACAGCAGCATCACTTCTAAGATACCTGTTGAATTTAAAGTCGCATCACTACCAAACGATTTAAAGATGTTAGCATTTTTGGCTGGTGAACTTACAAACGCTTCCAAATTTTTTACTACATTTGGAACTGTGAACAAAGATGATTCAAATGATTTTACAAAATCATATAGTCTCACTGGTGAAACACACTGGAAACCTTTTCCATATGAAAAGAGATTAAATGATGCTTCAAAGGTGTTAATCAAGAAAGATGCTCTCCTTAAAAAAAAATTGGCTAACCCACGCACTGCCATTACTACGTACATAAGTAAAGAATTGAAAAGTCGTCAAGAAGAAATGCCTCTTGTTGGGCCTTACGTAGACTGTGCCTTTTTTGAACCTCTTCACATGAAGAATAACACTGTAAAGGAAAGATTCATGGTAATTCTAAAAGTTGTGCTAGCAGAATCACATGTTCCAGATAACGTCTAATCATACAGTACTATTCCATCTGATAACCTGTTTGTTGCATTTGTTGAGTGCATTCGCAAAGATATTAATTGTAATTATCTTGCTAAGAAAATAATAATATGGTTCAATGAGAACAAAGATGGCAAAAAGGAAAAGGAATTTGCTTTTCGATTTCGTGGGAAAGAAAGTTTAAACTATCTTCATGGTTTTCCTTTTTTAATAGAGCTTGTTATTCGCAAACTTACTAGTGTTAGCAATAAAGAGAAGCTGATGAGAGTTTTCTTCCAGTCAATATGTTTGCGAGATATGGTATCATATTCAGTTCTCATTACAGATATATCACTTCATGATATTTACGTCATGAAATCTATTGGGAGGAAATTGTTTACAAGCTGTTGTTTATTTGATGCACGAGTTACTCCGTCAATGTGGAATTTCACTAATGTTGCTCCTGTTCATTCTGAAAAGTCTATGGAGTTGTTTGGTTTTGGTCTCGGTATCCATACAATGGAAGGAAGAGAGCAAAAACATCAACAAATCGCTAAGTATGCTAAAAAAGCCACATATCAAAATCGTTGGTCTTTCACCTTCTGACATGAATTCATTCAACTAGTATATCTAAAAGAGCATGGGTTCGACTTGAAGAAATATAACAAGCGGCGTGTAAGGTACATACCTGATGAAAAGGAAGGTTGTTGTAAAAAATGTAGGTTACAGCTTGATAATAATAGAAAGTGTTTCTTGTGTGATAGCTATTTAATGCAGGACATTACTACATTTGTTGAATCTAAAATGTATTCAATTTAGTATTCTATATTAGTTAGAGTATATATATGTTGTTTAAAGTTATCACTATTACGCGTATATAAAATATAAAATGGAAACAACGATTCTTTGCTTATTGTCACACATGAAATATGCATAGCTATGTATCTAGGTTGAAACAAACATGACAACACTTATAGTGCATGTTATAATTATTACTTTTTATCATGATTTTAAGACTGTGTAGCTATATATTTGCAGGATATTTTAGCTAAGCTAGTGATATTTGTTCATATATTTAGGATATTTGTTTTTTTGGGTTTTCTTTGACTACATTCAAAGAGAAAGTTTATAACTTGTACGAGATGTTTTAAATATTATATATATACCCTGTAGTGGATTAATTTTTGCACGGATTAATTTTTTGCGGATTTCGGGGTGCTCTGCGAAATAAAATTCCCTCGAAATAAAGTCAGCGTGGAAATTAATCCACTTAATATATATATATCAGTTTTGTTTTGATGTATACAGACTGATACTTTATTCGTTTTGGATATTATTTTTTAAGGTTTTCATGTTTATATATCTATATATACCTGTCCTTTACGACCACAAATTTTCCGTCTCGTAGGCGTTCGTTGTAGACAGGTTTGACTGTAGTTGCAACTATATGAGATGTTTTAGGCGGCCATCAATGATATGTTTATTTCGGGTCCGAAATATTCGTGAAAGAGAGTCAGTCGGTCGGTCGGTATTTAAGAAATTTGGAGTTTTCGCAATTGACAACTTTTAACACGTTGATTCTGTAAAATCAGTGCATTGCCATCAAGATGCGTATTTAAACCATATACAATATACATATACAATGGTTATTGTTGTATATATTACCTATTGATTGTTATACATTGTAAATCATAATTAAAGTTAATAATGCATAAAGAGATAGCATTCGGTATTTTCAAATTCACCGATTCTCTTTCTGCGATATTGTTTTTTCTTTTTCTTTTCGAACGGTTAAAGTTACAAACTTTATAGTTAAAGTTATAAATTTCTGACTTACCGACTCGGAAAAACTCCAAAAAAATGAGGCGGTCGAAGGACCCGAAACAAAACATATCATTGATGGCCACCTATTTTTAGCTTTGTTTTGGTATAGCTTTTATTGATATTTTTCTCGTCCCTTTACAAAATAACACCGCCCCATTCTTAAATTTATTTTGTACTCAAGTAAAAAACGAGATGTTGTATTTATATTTTTTGGGATGGAGTATGTAGCTATAGCTGTACATTTTTATATTTTATTTTTTAAAGATATAATATCTTTTATCATTCCATATATTTCATGGTTTAGTATATTTTTAGCACGTTTTTGAATATTCTCAGACTTTTTCAATATTTTTAGAAGAGTACATATTACATAAAAGCCATCTTTGAAGAAGAAAACAGCTCTTAGCTACGGGCCCTTAGCTACAAAATATCTTCAAGTGTGCAGTTATCTAAATCTTATATATAGCTATAGCTAGCTATAGCTACTTAGTTTTATATACCATAAAATGTTTTGAATATATTTAAGACGACTGCAGTTCCATATATCTTGAAACAGTTATATATATACTGTATATCTTGTGTTATTTATTCTTGAAGATACATAGCTACAGTTGTACAAAACATCCTTTTCTTCTTCCCGTACCGCTGCAACTTTACCATTTTGAACGCGTTTCACGAACACTTCACGTAGGATTACATATTATGAATTTTAATTACAAAGCCTGAAATTTACGGATGGCTATTATTAAGGAGATTGTTGCAGTTTTCTAAAAAAATTAAATAGCGAAAAAATTGAGATTTTTATTATGACCGCCGCTTTTTCACGAATTTCGTAAATCGCAACATTTGCGAAGTTGTACAGATTACGCAGGAATTTATTTTCATGGTTAATCTAATCCAAATGTAGCGGGAATATATCTTCGTAAATACATCTTTTCTTTAATCAAAGAAAAAGTCAAAGTTTTAAATAAAAATTGTAAAAGGTGAATTTAAATAAACTTTTCAAAAATACGTTTTAAAGATAACGATTTACTAGCAGTATGCCCGTGGATGGCATTTATTTATATCTCATTTAATCCATGTAACGGACACACATACATCTGAAAGTAAACACAAGCGAATGTTACAATCTGTTTTATTTAATAAGCATAACCTAAGCATGTACATGGTAAAAAGCTAAATTGCAAAACTATATACTCGCTTTCTCAAAAGTACATCCGAGAAGAAAAGTATACTAAAAGCAATCAAAAACCCAAACGTATTTTGTTAATCCGGTCCTTGCAGAATTTCCTAAATTTTGTCATAAATATACATTGCATATTGCATACAGTGACATGTAAAAGAAATATAAGAGCATAATTACTTCGGTATATTGCGTGCTGCTTTTTACTGCAATATTTCAATACGAAATTATTAAGACAGAAGAGTTTGCCTCGAACTCAAGGCCAAAATTAACGAAAATCTATTATTTTGTTTCTAAACATAAAATGTTAGACAAAATGTAAAATGTCACAAAATCAATTTAAATATAGAAAAATCGCTCATTCTGGTCTCATCTCAATCTCTCCCAGAAACGTGTATACAAAATATCTAACCTAATCGTGCAAAAAATATACTTTCTTAATAACATTGCATATTGTCCTTCCTAACAAACGTTGATCACAAAATGTCGAATCACAAACTTCAATTATTTTTATCTCCTATCCAAAAATTTTAAACCTCACAATTTCCAACACATAAATTGCAAGACAGCTAAAATCGGTTATCTCTGTCTATTGCATACCGTACTCTTCCATAGACGGTCACGCAAAATATAAATTGGATATCCCGTGAATAATTCACTTTATTAGGAAGGCAAATAGTTACGGTGGTGATGATGATGTTCATTATCCGTTCCATTTTTGTCAAAAGCTTGTAACTGTTCTTTCCATTGTGTTCAGGTTAAAGCGATGATCAGAATAAGGCATAGAAACACGTGCTTTCCACAAAGTGTTAAAGAAATATCATAACTAAAAGAATTTTTAATGGTCTTACCAAACCTTTTGTATACATCTGTTTCAAATTTTTATTACTCTACTATTTAAAGTTAAAGATATTTCACGAGGCTCTTCCAAGATGTAGAGGATGTACGCACGCACTACAGGGTGTAAAGACCAGGTTTGACAACCTTGCAACGATTTTGTGTGATTGTGCAGAAAATCTTTCGGATATTGTTATACGACACGGAGATAAAGTTAGCAATATAATATAGTAACATGTTAGACCGTCCTATTTGTATCGGATTTCGTGGTGCTGTGTCACAACCTTTTTCTTTTGCGCAGTACTAGTAGGATCGTACCTAAGCCACATTTTACCCCCACGTTTTAAATTAATTATTCTAACTACTGTGCCATAGCGTTGGGGAAGTAAGAAGTAGCTTTGCTTCAATGTGATATACACGGATTATCATCGTCAAGGTCGAAGGTCCGATCGAGGCGAAACATTTTCTGTTGAAACGAACAAATGTGCAATGATCCAAAGTAACTAGAATTGCTAAACTTCCCTTTTTGAACAATCACAAGCAATAATATTTATTAAGTAAAGATTTTTGAAATAAGTTAAATAATGTGTGCGTGTTATATCTCTCTTTTATACGCTTCTACCGGTCTCTGCAAATTGGAGTCTTTATTCCCGTATTTTGTTTATAGTCAAGAAAACAAACATATATTTTATTTTTTTATTTTCTGCATATTTATACAGGAATACGATTGTCAGTTTATATGCACAATTATACATAATTACCTATAATACCAACAATACCTATACCTACAATTCTGATCATAATTTATAGCGACAGCAGAGCTATATTTAAAGCTCGTCACCACAAGTAATAAGATAGTCTTTTTGTATATTAGATTTGTATCAACATTTATTTGTTAAGTTCAATGAATGCAACGGCCTTGTTGTTTTTACTTTCTAATTAAATTAAAGGAGATAAAAGTTAAAGGAATTCTTTTAAAATCTTTTAAAAGCTTTATGTTTTGACCTGCAAGTAGGGGCAGAAATAAAATCATAAACTTGAATAAACTTTTTCTGGAACAATAAAAAACATAAAAGTTAATCCTACCGTATTTTGGACCTTAATTAGGGCGAACTTCTGCAATGTGGTGTCGTTCTTTGCTATCACGTATTTACGGACTTCGCCTACCGTATTCAAATGCAATTAAAGCCCGAATATGAATTTTTATACTTTCAGGAGTTGTCATGCTTTCGCTTAGATTAAAACTAACCAAAATCCTCAAGCACTACTTTGGAAATCCCATTTGTACTTTTAGCGCATGATTTAGTTACATCGCGTAGTGCAAAGGAATCGCAGTAAAGAGAAAGAGTTCGTCTTAGTTCGCCAACCATTTTATTCAGGGCCTAGTTCTTATTTCAGCTAATCGAAGACTTGCTGGCCTGTTAAAATTCCCCATTAATCCTATAATAAAAATAATAAACAGACCCTGAAAAGGAGGTTTCAATTGAGTTCATTTGTTCTCTACGCAGGATATGCTTTTGCTCCGTTTAATATCGAACTGAATTTGTTTGCTATCAACTCACATCGCTCACTACCGCATCTACACCGTACACGCCGCCTGTCAAAGTACTTTTAAACTGGGTCCCTTTTCTAATATCTCAGACCATTGTGGTCCGTTTAATACACATTATAATAATAAAGGCCGTGGATGGAGAGTCAACGAAGGAGACCCTATTAATGTGTTAATGCCTTTTGTGTTTTATTCTCTTGGGAACGACGAATTTTTTTATCGTTTTGTTGGATTTTTAGGGTCGCATTTTGCTGTTGTGCTCACAGTCTTTGCTGTTAGTACTGTGTGTGGCTGTTTTTGCAGTTGTGTTTCTGTAATGGGTCGTAAAAATGTAAGTACTACTTCTATACAATAATTATTATATGTAGCAAGGTTAAACTTAGCTACGTTCTTATTTAATAATACAAGAGAAAATTCGTTGTAAATTTTTGGGAGGTGTAAAAACATGGACTTTGCTGCAAAAATTATTGCCATTTCCTTCTTTCGTTTTGATTTCTCTTCTACTAATTAGAAGATAAATGAGTTCGCATAGACAGCAAATAATGATTCTTTCCACTTACAGGGGAGATAATCCTGTTCGAAATCAGTATTTTACCACCCAGATCATTTGCGACAATTAATTTTGCAATTCACAAGATTTTTGCCCTAAAGTTAAGATATGAATGAAAAATGTTTTAAACTATTAAAAATAATGTCTGAATTTTAAATTACTTCTTGCAAAAAATATAAGTTACTATTTATTTAGGTAGCGAGTGCAAATGAAAATGAAAATTATTTTGTCGCATCATCTAAAGAAAACACTAACTTTTTTTGAATTAGCAGAATCGACCTTAACACTATCCAGTCCAGGGTAAATGGAAATGGGGGGGATATCACCCTCCCTGATTTTTTTAAAACTGTCCTTTGTGATGCTGTAAGTTAATGATACTTACTTAGGCTTTATATTTCATCTATTAGTCACCTTTATGCAAAAATTTAGTTCCCATACCTATCAGAGCCTTACATTTTGGCCATTATTAGTCAAGCCCATTAATTTCTATGAAATCTTTATAATGAAGAACATATAACTAATCACTTTTCTTAGGATTATCCTTAGGACTGAAACTCCAACACCAATTAAATTTATTAAAGGGAATCATTCCGTAAAGTTTGGACACGTGATTACTTCCAAAATCGGACTTCCAGGCAATATATGGCGTTTGTTTTAAACTGAAAACAAGCTAAACAGCTTGTAGACACTAAAAAGGCAAAGTTACAAAATAATTAGACGCTTTTTAAATCAACACAGATAATTTCTTAAGCCGCCAATCCGATAAAAATTTATACAACGAAAAATCCGTCAGACGTAAATGGGTGAACGTCAGAAAAACATTTACGTGTGTAAATAGAGAACTTTAATGAAGAAAATTTATAGTTAAATATCAAGAAACTGAAAAATATCAAATAAAACTTATAAAAATGGGCGTGGCATACCACTTGCTTTATTATTTTCTAAACTGACTCACCTACATAAAGTTTGTACGGTTATTGGGTTAACTGTTCTAATGCAATAACAAAAGTATTGCAAGTAGGGCAGTTTTTGCACTCCCACACACCGCTTGAATAGAGTTAAGTCGTAATTTCGAATAATAGCAATATCTAGGAGAGTTGAATTTAATTTGTAGCATTTGTCTTAAATCAGAAAGCTTCGTTTCTCACAAGTGCGATAACTAGTTTATTGCATAAATTATTTTATTTTTTATAATAGATATATTATTGTTCAATCTAATTAAAAAATCCTTCGTTTAACTGCAAATAAAGTTGCCACAAGAAAAAATAATACATGTTATTGTTCAATTTAAATCATAATTAATTTCCCTATTTTGAATAATCGAATTAAATGACTTTTCAATGCGTTATAAATCTGTATGGAGTCACAAGTGAACTGACATTCTCGGAGGTGGAGAGCAATAGCTTCCTCATGAGAATTTAATGACGCGGAATATGTAATTTGAAACGTATGAATTTGCTTTATGGGAATAAACTTTTCGGCAGGTTCTCGCTTTTTAGGAAAACAAAAACTTTACGCAAGCAATCAAGAAAATATAAGCACTGTATATTATACTTTAGATTTAAAGAAAAACTCGTTTCTCGGTAGAAAATAAAAAGATAGCATGTATTTTATGAAACTAAGCCAATCAAAGCGCGCGAAATTTCAATCATATGATACAGAAATAAATGAATTCAAATTTAATCTGCCGTCACAGAAAAACATGCTTATAAAAGCAGTAACTAATTGGCACCTTTTTTATGCAACATAACGAATACACGAATATGATTCCATTAATTAGCACAAACTAGGGAAACCTACATTTAGGTGGGTTTTTTATTAGTACTACCCTCCAACGGTGTTATTGTGTTAGCTATAAGTTATCAGGCCCTTTATTGTTTCTCAAGTGAAATCATTTTTTAAACTGTCGCTCGCAATATAGTACTGATATGTTCTTAAATCCTAATCGGTTGGGGGAATTCCGCCCCCTGAGCCGATTTTTGTTAAAACTTTTTAACATTTTCCCTTTACTTATTTAGATGTACAGAAGAATCACTTCGCTAATAAGCGAAGATAGAGGCGATGGCGGTATCGTTATCGCAAGGAGGATGGTAAGTTAAAATTTCTTTAACTTTAAATTTTGGCTTGAAGTACAAAGACGTTCCCGTTCTAATGTTCTAGTTGGCTTTCTAAAATCCTATTATCATATTGATTAAAAAGTATAAGAATACGATGAACTAAATGATTTATAGCAACCTGTATCCCTAAAATCTTTTGTCTCCATTTTATACCTGGGATGGAAATAATATCCCTGATACTGGCTGATCTTTAACAGCGCAAAATATGCGGTTAAAACCCGAGGAATAAAATCATGTTACTCCATCATTATTAGGTTGCAATCTTTTCTCAATTTGTTAGTTTTGAATGTTCATACGTATTTAGAGGTTCTTAATTAAATTTACAAAATAGTAAAAAAAGAAAAAAAAAACAATAATTTTACTTTAAAAGTAAAGCAAGACGCTTTGAAAAAAGCTAGAAAATAATTGATGACAAACAGGGAGAAAACATTTTAAGACAAAATCAGATTTAAGACGTTTAGAGACTATAAAACACATTCTCCTAGGTAGTTGTTAATAAAAATGTGTTGAGTGCTACACCAGCAATATTTAAATTTACGCGACTTAAAAAAATGCAAGGTGTATGCATGTAATTTTAGAAATGGAATAGTTAATTTTAAATATTTTTAATACCTTGTATTTAAATATACCGCTACAGAACTCCCGAAGAGCTACCTGTCGGTAGTTCGCTTAATTTAGGCTATTGTTGTAAAGGTC
This sequence comes from Hydractinia symbiolongicarpus, assembly GCF_029227915.1. Lineage (NCBI taxonomy): Eukaryota > Metazoa > Cnidaria > Hydrozoa > Anthoathecata > Hydractiniidae > Hydractinia > Hydractinia symbiolongicarpus. Next base: position 1,540,731 of record NC_079888.1, on the reverse strand, counting down.
AAGTTGCGAAAAACCCTTTTACGAGGAATTTTAGATGTTCGTTTTTCACGATGTATACATGACTTAAAATGTCCGAAACTCTCCTCCACGAAGGAGAAACTTAACAAAACTTTGCACACGTGCTCATCGATACCTGCTGCAAATAACTTTGGCACATTTAATGTATATTTAGATTATTTAAAGAAAAAGACAGGTTAAAACACAAAAGAGCGAGCAAAAATTCATTTTTTCACAAATTTTTAAATAAAACACGAACGACGCGCTTTTTCGAAAAAATGTGACACAGTATTGTTGCTATGGTAATGCTAAACTGAAGTGAAAAACAAAGATGTGGATTTATCGCTACCTGAAAAAGAAATTAAATTTCATATTTATATTATCCTATAGACAATTTAATTTGCTTTTATATTCAATAAATAATTTTGAAGAAAAAAACATAATTATTGAGAAACAATGAATATACTGAATGTGTGTCTATACCCTGGCAAAAAACCATAACTCGCAATTATTTCGACAACAACTTCTGCCAATGCGTATACATGCTTCACATTGTTTAAAATGCGCTAGCCGCACTTTAGAACAATCCGTAATAATTGTATGGTTTTATGGTTTATCCAGTTGCGATAAAGTACCAAAATATCGGAAGAAATTGTCACGTTGCCAACAATTAGCACAGCTAAAGAGTTTGTATCAAACCAATTAAGCTGAAGACAAATTGTGTAGATCGTATATATTTTGTCACATGTTGAAAATACTTTTTTTCATTGATCCTGCTCATAAGTTTTTGGAAAATGCCGGTTTTTAGCCACAAATTGAAATGACACAGCATTGCATGACAAAAGGCCACGTAAGGTCTGATTTGGTAAATGAAAATTGCGAGCGAGGAAGATTGAACATGCACTAGTTCCTCGTCCGCAATAACGCGATGGATAGCGAATGAATAAGAATTTGAGAAATAGGCTATGTCGGCGTCAACAAGAGTTGAGGCTTTAAATCTAACCAAATATTCCAACTCCTATGTTCGTTGTAAACATTGACAAATTTAAAGGACGTTGCGAATAAATTAAATAAAACTCCACTTTTCATAACTCAAAAGTTCTCTTCCGCATTTGTTTGCATTGTGCAATGTGTCAAAAAAAGAAGACGCACTATGATGGCGCTTGAATTTATGACCTCAGTTTTCCAAAAGAAAATGAAAAATATCTTTTCGATAAGAACGGTTATTAGGCTCAATAATTGTTGCATCGTGGACTTAATTATGCATCAATCGAGAAACATACCCTATACTTGAAATTTGTGATGTTTTTTCTACAACTAATTATATGTACACACCAATATCTACAACATCAATGTCCTATACATATTGCGTTATCATAAATGTGCTTTTTTGTGTATTTCCTTCCACATCAATGTGACAAGATCTTTGATCGAATATAGATTTGAAGTTGACCTATTTTATTTACAAATTTTTTTCTCGATATAACAGTTCTGTCAAAATGTAACAAAGAAATCAGATAAACATTGGTTGTATGGGATCTATACGCAACTACATTTGTGAAATCAATAATTAAGTTCGATTAGAAATTAAACAATTGTACGACAGAGAGTTGTTTTCGGTGAGAACTTGGGCGTACATCACAATAAATCTGCCAATTGCGAAGTACCATTCTCTTAATCCGTCATAGAATTGTCATAAATGAACTTGTTTTTCTTGTTTAGAGTCCGCGATTTCCGTAAGTAAACAATCGCCCACTTGTTTGGCTTTATATTATTCACATATTCATTTCATTTTGTGTAAGTGAGCATAGTTTCTTTAAAGCGTGTAAAAATATGGTAAGTTTTTATTTGCTGATGATAAATCAATGGATTTCTGTGGTTTTTGTATTACAAGAAACAGTGGAATAGTAAAAAGAAATAACAGATCTGAAACATTTTTTAAAAGGAGACGTATGTCTCCCTTTTAAAAGTGATTGCTACAAATTTCTATGGGGGTGGTATAAATACCATCCCCTCCCACCCATTTGTATATGTTCATATGACATATAATAGAACTTGATGGTAAGTCATCGAATTATATTACTTTGTTTGTTTTATTATCATTATTTTTTAAAATTAAGTTAAAAGAAGTTTATTGGTAAGTGAATTTCATGTGTTTTTTAATCCATTTTGTAAAGAGCCTAAGTACTTTAAACGATATTTTCTCTCAGGAAAGAAGCGGAAGCAGTGTTGCTGCCGGAGAATTGCCGGTTGGCAAAAGCAACGAAAAGAAAATGGTATGTAGTAGTTAGAAATGCTATCAGTGTATTAATATGTAACTTAGGCTGAGAAAAGAAAATTTTATTTTTCCGCAACTGGACAAAGTAAGAATGATCTCGGCTGAAAACTGGAAATTAGAGTATAAATTTTGCAAGAAAAAAACATCCAGAATATAAATTATCTTGCCATGTGTGTGATTTAGTGATTTAAACTAAAGATTTCAGACAGACACATCTTTTACTAAAAAAATATAAAGTCATCTGCTTTACGTGATGCTAACATTCTACATGATCAAAAAGAAAACTAAATATAGTCAATTGGAAATTAGTTCATTATAAAATATAACACTTATATAACGCTTAAGTCTTATCAAACCCCCTTTATCTATTAATGCTTTGAATAAGCGCCGCATTTGCAGTCTAAGGTGCGACGCTTATTCGAGGCGACGCTTATTAAAAAAGAAGCCTTAAAAGTGTGGCGCTTACTCAAGGGCGTCGCTTATTCGAGGGCAGTGCTTAATCGAGGATTACCGGTACTACGTAAATTGGTGTAATTGAAATTGTAGAAATTGTAAACTGTGTAGAAATTGAAATGCTACCAATGTATTAATATGTAACTAAAGCTGAGAAAATTCTTTTATTTTTCTGCAACGGGCAATTGAAGGAGATTGATGTTGGAGATTACCTTGTTTAGATAACCAAAACACATCCTTTCTTTTTCTTTCAATCATAAATCATAAAATGTCTAGAAATATATTAACCAGTAATGTTTTTGATAAATAAAATTCTGAAATATCAGATTAGTGATTGGATAATGTATATAAGTAAATAAGGACCGATAGTAAATTAGCGAAGATGAACCCAATTAATCAAGAATAGAAGATTAAAACGTTTTTACCTTCGCTGTGTAGAAATGGTAGCTCATTTTATTGGTTTATTTGTTGATTCTTTCTCTATAATAATAGCCGGCGTATGTCTATCCGTGCGTCTGTTTGCTTTTTTGTCACGAAAACACGAAATGCGATATATAAAGGTTGCATTATCCCGTGCATTTTTCACAGTTAACGACTAGTCTCTTTAATAAGTCCGCAAATCCACACGAAATAGCGTGTAATTTAAAGAGCGGCGAGCGCGTGGATTTCTTTGCGGGCTGACGACTAGAAGTGAATAATGTCAATACCAAATTCTCATTTGCACAAAAATAATCAACGCTATTAGGTAGTTTCGACCTCTCTTGATTTGATTTACAAGTAAAAACATGCATATATATCATGACGAGAATAGAAGACGCAATTGAAGTAACCTAGAGCGTTTGGCAAGAAGATTTCATAAAAAATTAAGCAATGTTTATGTTGCATTAATTTTGTGTTCAACTTCAGGTTTATCTCTTTTAATTTAATTCCCTATTAAATTTTTTGTTATTTTAGGGAGAAGAAAACCACCGAAGTAGGTTGCATACTATACTATTTTTCCTTTTCATGGCCTCTAGGCATTCTTCAACGACTTAAAAGCATACTCCTGGTTATCTCTGACAACAAAAATTATCTCGAGATTCTCACCTTCAACTACTGAATTAAGTACAACGCTTATCTTCACTACGCAGTCAAAATACTCAAATAGTTTTCGCTCTAAATATAAGAAGTGAATTGAAAAAAGCATTAACTAAAGAAACATTTTTTGTTTTGTTATTTCAGAGAAAAATGAAAAGAGCGCCCTGCCGGCAAAAGATGGCAAAAAAGAAAAAAAACGAAGAAGTCGGAAGATTGAAACATATAGTAATGCAAAGTTAAACTCCTTTCTTATATCAAATTTTTCAGTATTCTCAAATTTTTAACAAATAACAACATCATATACTCCTACCACGGATTTTTTTCAAAATAGTAGAAAAGAATAATTATGCTGTAGTTGAACTTGGATGTTTTCGTTTCAGTTTCCTGGATGTTTAATAAGAAGTTGAACTAAACTTTTTACTATCGGCATTTTCCATAAAATATTCTCAATTTTCAATTTATCTTCAGTTTCAGTATTAATTTGAAAGCAAGTTACATTCTCAATGTTTACGCAAATATTCCACTGACATTAAACCTGACATTTATCGTGCAGTTGTGGGCTTTCCTAAATCATAGCTGAAGTTTTCTTTCAACTTCATTTTTTGAAATAAAACTGCCTTTTTAATAACAGGTCCATTTTTTAAAAATTTGATAACATAAGGAAAACGTTTGTTAGAAATGTAAACCTCCAAGTTTCTTCTTTTCTTTTTTAGATTACAACGCTCAAACAAGATCTGTAAGTATTCATTATTGATTTCTTACGTTAATTTCATCACAAAATACATTTTTAAAAACAAAGCTAAATTGTTTGTATTTTCTTTTGTCTTCTTGAGGTAGTTTTATGCATTATATTGAGCATTTCAGACAAGTACATGTTTTACAAAAGCAAAGCGAACAGTGATACTTTGAAAGATATTTTTCCCTAAGGTTCTCGTGCTACATTTAGGAAAAAAGAAAATACCAGAAAATTTTAGCCTTGCGTGTTTCCTTATTTTGATTAATCGTAAAAGTTTCATTTTTCAGTCTTTTTGATACGGAAGTGTAGTTTTCCCGTGTAAAAGTTCACGTTAAACCCCGTTCTAATCTTACAGAAAATATTTTTTAAAAAAAACGAACTGAGAAATATCAGGCTATTATCTTTTTAATCCGAATTTTGAAGAAATATAAAAAAACCCTTACAAGTTTGTCACTCTAAAAAGTTTTCTTTGCGCTAAATCATCAATTGGTAACATTAACAATTAAATAAATATTTATTTAAAAAACATGTTAAAAAGACAATATTCATTGTTTCTTATTATGTTAACATGTTCCCAAGCTAATCATTCTTTTGACTGAACCATAAAGATTACCCGAATATCACAAAATAAATAAATAATTATGTTTGTCTGTTAACAACTAGTCCTTTGTTGTTTTAGAACGGAAAGAGACGAAGAAATAAAGTTTTTAGTAAGTAAATTAGTACTAGTTAGTTTCTGTTTACGTTACGACGTATGTTAACGCATCAACTAATATGCCTTATTTTTATTGCACAATGGAGACAATAAAATCGATTTGGAGGAATTTGTATATGGTAGATTTTACAGATCTGAGAATTCTCCAAAATTGAAATTCATTTTGAAAGGATGCAAAGTATTTTTGATTCAATAACTACAAGATAAAAGGAAAAACAGCAAACAATTTTTGTACTACAAAAAGTAACAGTAACGACATTTCGCGTGAAAAAAAACATGATGCTCTGCGACATAATAAAATCTACCTTCATAAACAAATCTTCAATAGAAAGTCAAGTGTTTTTTTATCAAAGTGTTTTTAATATTTGTCAGAATATCATCCTAAAAGTCCTCGTGTATTACAAAAAATATTGCGCAATTAACTTACCTTTGCTCTTTCATATTTCTTTTAATGTTTTATTGTTTTGTTGTCATAGAAAAAAGAAATTAAACGGTTGAAGACCAACAAAAGTGGTATGTATTGTGGTAATTTTTCAATTTAATCCTTAATACCGGAACATGCTAAAAATATTAAAAAATCTCATTCACCTTTTTATGGACACCTTATCCTACAAGGAACTATACAGCTTTGCAGGTTTAACATTTGTGTTGCGTTATTTAAAAAACGTATCCAATTACTATTAACCTTCTTGCATTTCATAGGTGGAAAGGGAAGTCTTTATTCGTCCTTCTGAAATTCTTAAAGTTGTTCAAATAGCTTAAATACAAAATTTATAAAATATTTTTATAATTGCTAGGGATGTATTAAAACTGACGCTGCTTAAACTTACCTCCAACTTAGAATATCAACTTTGCACTAACTACGAAAAAACGTATTATTGTCCTACATTAAAGTTAAAAAGTATTACCCAGGGAAGAAGCGTTTTATCCTTGGCATCGTAGTAACTTTACATGCCTTGTTGTCGAGTTTGAAATTCACGCAAACGCACAGTGATTCCAGCGGATTGTAAGAGCATAATAGAAGCCCATACATTCCTGTTAATATAACATAGAAGCCTGTGTTCAACGTAAAGAAGAGTGTGCAACGAAATTTGCGCAAGATCTATTCTTAAACGCAAGGATACGAAGGAATGAGATTAACAAATTGCCACAGGCGTTTTGATAAAACTAATTTTGAAACAGCATCTACTCTGCTAGTGAGTCCACGCACAACCTGCTCTCCCGAAGTTCTTTAGTTTTTGACATAGGCCGGACGCTGGCGACTTTGACCAAACCAAAACGTAACTCGTTTCTTGTTTCTTTTATGTGATTAAGTAGCACATGTAGACGTTTTAAATTTTTCACAAAATTAAAAATAGTTTCAACACTTTACTCTTCTTTTTTTCCCGTCGACATGTTCACGTGGCCGTTTTGCCATCTGGGTTATCATACTGAGCTTAATCTAAAAAAAATGCTGTAAAATCGCGGCTTCTGTCGAGGAAGCATGTTACAAACATATAATATTTGCTTTTTTATTTCGAATTTTACTTAATAAATGTTAAATTACTAATTCTGAACATAATATAAAGAGGATGAGATGAATTTCTTTTAGCATATAAGCTTTAAGGTGACAAAACAAAAAATAATGTAAAAAAAATAATATATACTAAGAAACATTGTAAAGAATTACTTCAAAAAAGTAATTCTTTACAAAAAGTAATTCTGCAAATTCACTCAACTCGAAAAAAGGGTTGTCATGGTAACACTTTAGCATAGTTTTCAAAAGGAGTAATTTAGCCGTAAAATAAAACTCCTCAATGCAGATTCATCTCCCACAAAAAACTCCACTTAGGCAGAAGAACAGAAGAACAATAAAAAAGAGCTTCCGCCATTCCAACTTTGACAAATTGATTAAGATAATGTATTAATTTCAAAATCCAGTATTTTTTATATTTATTGGCGTTTATATCAGTGCGTTTTTAGATTAAAGTTATATTGTTAACTTATTCTTAAGCTGTAAGAGAAGAAGAAGAAAGAGAAGAAGAAGGAGGAGAAATTGAGAGTAAGTGGAAAATCTTTTCTGTTGTTGTTGTTTCTTAGATTGATGATAATCTTGCAATTTATTTTTCTAAATTTCTTTAGTATTGCGTAAGGGAGAAAGCCTTGAAGGTAAGGTAGCAAAGTTCTGTTTATTTCCTTGAAATATTAAATCTATTTTATAATACCCGTACAAGTTCTGTCTGTGTTCTGTCACGCAAAATTATACCGTAAGTAGCAAGACGCATGCATTGCTGTATCAAAAAGGTTAGGCGAACCCGTGGATTTTTTCACGGATTTTTCCACGGGCCACCGGCTATTATTAAATATTAGATATAAATACTAGATATGAAATATAAAAAAATATTTTAATATTAAAAACTTAATAAATTATTGGCAACCAGTACATGGAAGTAAACTTTAAGACCAGGATATTTGATCGCTGTGATACCGGCTACTTATGTCTAGGCGATAACACTTTGCATACTTGTAAAATGTCATAACACAAATAGGGTAAAGGTAATATATTAACTAGATTGCGTCATGGGGATCAGAAATGCTGTCATTTTAAATTTTCTATAAACTTAAATTTCTCGGATGCATTTAACTTAGTAAATATGAAAATTAAAAAACATAACGACCTCTTTCATTTCGCGGGATCGATGACTTCAAATTTCGTCATATTTAATTCCTAGGAACCATAAATCTTCTTGGCAACACCTTAGTAACCACCTAGTTCCGAACATACATTTAATACATCATCCGTTTAAAACGGATGTCTTGCGGCACTTTATATGCATGTCAGCGCTTAATTCCCAACAATAAACCAGCCAAAAACGTAACCGTATCTCTCCTCTGTCAACGCTTGAAGATTTCAAAGAATTTTAGCACTAAATCACATGCCGAGCAAAAGCTAGCTTTATCCCGCCCTGTGCTAAGTGGATTAAATAAATCTGTCTTAATTGCATTAGATTAGAGATGGAAAAATTTAATGCTTCACCAGATTTCTCTTCTTGTCCTCAATATGTAAGTTTACGGAACTTGAACGTAGATACTAACATGCCGCATAATGCAGTTTTTATATTAATTCTTTCTTTTTGTAAAATGACGTCCTCAGGAATTGTTTCTTTTTATTCATATCGGTTGAACTGATCCTTTGGGAATCGATTTTTTTTAGTCTTAAATAATGAGATAAAAGAATTAATAGATGCTTGAATATCATTTGATAGATGCTTAAATAAATTTTAATAGATGCTTGAAAAAAACTCTTTAGAGGCTTGTTGGTTGGTTGTTGAAACATTTTTTCTTGCTATGATGCTTTTTTTATGACTCATCAAGCTTCTAAATATGTCAAATATCTCGTTATCGGATATTAATTGACACTATCCCTCAAAATACTACAAAATTACTTAAGTCAGTGGTAGCTTAGAGCTTGAGACCTTGTAATGTAACTTTTTATCAACTTCACGTCGCAAAATATGCTGCCGCAGACAAAGTATTATTTCTACCATTTTGTCTTTATTACGATTGCAAATTCCATTTTCTACTTCTAATCCAAGTAACCTATGTTACAAGCTTCGAAAATGCGCAATATACTCTTTCACAATGTCTGCATTATGGGTCAGTCCACTGTACAATCGCACAGTAAACACGAGACACCTTAGACACGTCTTTTAAACCTTTTTGTGACGTGCTAAAGACATTTTAGACACATTCCCTTAGGTACTAAAATGTCTTAAAGAAGTCTTTTTTTAGTCTTTTTCAAACGTGTGTGACAAACCAAAACAAGAAAGGGTTAAGAAAACGACACTGAAGAATTTAATATAAAATTTATATTTATATCATTTATATGAGTAAACAGTTTATAAGAATGAAATAGTATAACATACAAGCTTTTTTATAAGCAACAACATTAGTTTCGAAAACTTTTCTTGTTCTAAAAGATGGACTTCCCTTAGTGGATGATCAACAGATCTTATAAAAATACGTGCATAACACAAAGTATACAGTGTAATACTACAAAATTAAAATTGTTGAGCATGAACAATTACAGTTAGTATCTTTAACGGTTGTCTTGAACAACAGCGTCATTTTAGACGGCGTCTCCGACTCATTCTATTCCAACAAGTTTGTAGCAATTTATGATAAAACCGAATAAAGACGTCTTTAAGACGTTCATTTCGAAGGAGATTTTACTTGTCTTACAAAGACCAAATAGAACGTCGTTCATTTATAACCAGATCTTACTGGTCTAACAGAGACCAAATAAAGACGTCTTTAAGACTTTTATTTTCGAAGGAGATTATTCTTGTCTTACAAAGACCAAATAAGCACGTCGTTCATTTAAAACCACATCTTACTGGTCTAACAGAGACCAAATAAAGACGTCTTTAAGACTTTTATTTTGAAAGACATTTTGCTGGTCTTACAAAGACCAAATAAAAACGACTTTGAGACGTCTTTTTTAATCGAAAGACGGCACAAGTTAGAGATGAGAAAATCCATCTTTGTGTTTATTGGGTGGTAAGAGTCCGAAAATGTTTAGAAACTTTCAAAATTTTCGAAGTGCGTGTTACTTATGTAGAAGCATGTTTGTTGAATGCCACAAGTCCGACTTTCTACGACTCTCGGGTAAAATTCGGGTAAAAAAGGTCACTAAACAAATTGGATTTAAATATGTAATTATTCGATGTACAAAGAGGTTTACAACATAATATCCTGGATAAACAATTGGAAACGTTAAAAATTTATTTCAAATTTTCAAAAATAATTAATAAAATATGCAATAAACTTTTAGAGTGACTTTCTAAAAAGATAAGCTCTTGAAATTTATGGAAAATCTACATTTTTTTTACTTCCTTTCTTTAGATTGGAATTGTAAGTATTATTTTCTGCTCATCATACGAAATCAGTGCAAAGCAGATAAGTAATGTTTATTATGTTTTGTTAAATGGAATGCATTACTTGATACTTCATGTCGTGGCATATTCATAACAATCTCAATTATGTTATTTAAGGATGTACATAATAATTGTGTAATATTAAATTTGTCTTTTTTTAGTTTCAGTTAATACGTCGAGAGTCGGTAAGTAATCATATAGGATATACTAATAATTATAAACGCAGGGAAATCAGTGACTTCAACCTTTCCTCTACCTTTTATATTCTTTGTTTGTCTTGCCTTCAACCAGAATTTATCATAAACCAAATTCTTAATGGGATGATAAAGTTATTTAGGCATTTTGGAAGAAAAGTAATTCCTAAGTTTCTCTTCCTTTTGAATATGCAAAGTAAATCACTCGCCCTGACGATGGCAAGTAATGAAAGGGTAAAAAAAAACATTTATTTTATACAAAAAAATACAGCGCGGAAATATTCTGCAGAAGGAGAATTAATAGCCATAATTATGGAAATACATATGTTTTAATTACAATCAATTGTACCATAACCAGAATTACTGTTAAAAAAATGGAAATCATTAAATTTTGTTTAATGAAATGTTGTAAAAAAGGATTAAGGAGACTAAAAACATTATTTTTATTATTTAACGACCTATATATAAAAAAAACACAGCTATTTCAATTCATAGTGATTCATGGAAGATAATGAAAAGTGAAAAGGCATATCTATCCTTTCTCAACTTAGTTATAGTTAAATGTGGTAGCATATTGTGTAACGCTTTTGCATAATTAGATGTATTAACGGAGGAAGATAAAGAGGAAGAAAAAGAAGAAGAGGAAAAAGTTCCAGGTTTGATACTTTTTTATCATCTAAGAATTAAAAACATTTTTTACAGGTAACAAGAAGTAACTACTATATTTCTTTTGTTTAGTCTTCACGCCAATAAGAATAAGTAAGTATAAGTGTTTTGCTATTTTAAAGTTTGGGTTTTATTAACATAAAGTGTTGACAATTGTAGACATGTTTGCAACAGTCGCAAAACAGCAGTTGCACGACAATTACCAACTATAATGAAAACTTTATGTCAATAATTTTTAAGCGTCGGTTGGTTTGTTTTACAAGAAAGCGACAATTTTATAATTAAAGTATCTTTTATATTATTCCTAAATTAAAATTGCTCAGAGTTTTTGAAATACAAACTACATACAATTGACAATCACTAAAAATAGCAGGTGGGCTTAGAGAGGATGAGAATATTCTGAATTTATTCGTCGATTTGCAAACCTAGTTTTAAAGCACCTTATTAATCCTGTATAAAAACAAATTTTCTAAAGCTACATATAACTAACATTTCTCTTTAGATCCTGTAGATTGGGACGGTAAGTTATTTTATATTTTTCCTTATTTCCTTTTTTTGTTATGTTGTAAATTTTAACAATTCTATTTTCTACTTCGTCAATTTTTTTAGTGCTGTAGACATATTCTTTACATATTTCTTATTTCTTTATTATAGACACAATGACCCTACCTGGTACAGTATTTTTTTACTTCTGTGCATAGAATTAAAAGTATTTGATGATGAAGTGTAACATACTTTTTATAATTCCTAATAGTTTTCTCAGAGAACGAAGAAATTGACTTAGAAAGTGAGTAAAAGTTATTATTTCAAACCTCTTTAACCCGTTGTCAACGCAAATATATTTGAAAAGCATGGACATAATCGATGTGTTACTTTGAGAAAATCAGTCTTCCGCAGCGTTTCCCCCTTTTTATCAATTTATTGTAAAAAAAATTGGAAAACCTAAGAAACAAAACAACTCCAATCATCAATTACATTTGGTTTGAAGAGAATAATGCTGTTGAACTATACTTTCTTCCATTGGTACTGTTTGTTATTTTCCCGCCGTTTTTTATTAACTGTAAACACATCTTTCTTAAGAATTTTATTTTCTATGAGGCATAACAACATTATTAAACAGCCACAGCATGTGCACTGAACTTCAAATTATTGTTTACCGCGTTCCGCCATGTTTGCTGATTTTACAAGCATATTGACACGAAGATCATTTAACTGGATTAATGTTTCCCTAAACAATTTTGTAGTTCGAAACTTTAGAAAATGATAAAAAATTTTTCGATGATTTCAGTGATCTCTTAATGGAACAATAGAAATGAATTTAAGCAAATTCTATAAAGCAAAGTCCGTCAATAAAAAAAATATTCAAGATATTTTCCGAAACAAATTTAACGGCAAGTGATTCGCTTTTTAGATGATAAGGAAGTTTCGTACACTTACAGACAGTTCATAAATTTCGGTCTACACCGAAACCTATTATTGTTTCAATGGTTAACTCTGTGTGAGCTGTGCTTTTGTTTTGCTAGGATTGTGAGGACCGATTAATTTTATGATTAATTTTGAATGAAAGAAATTGCTATTTTGTTACTTGTTTTCCATTTCGGCACAGCCTGTCTTTCGCGCACCTTTTTAAAGGTAGGTTTCAATAGGACTGCATTTTCCGCTCGAGCATGCGTAATGAAGTAAAATGGCCGCTGACTCAATGTAAAAGATGCTCCCAAGCTGTTCTCAAAAGGTTTAACTCACTCGACTTTTTCAGCGCGTATTTTTTCTCTTCAGCTTTTTAACCAATGAAATTCAAGGAAATGTGAACAATTGCGCAATCCATTTTATTTAAGAAAAATGTAAGAAAAAACAACAATTTTTTCTGTACTTTTTTATTCCCTAAATAACAACACCTTTTAGAAAGGTGTTTGGTGTTAAGTAAAGCAGAGAGACCTGTTATATGTAAATGCTCAACGTTAAGTATGATATGATCCAGACTTAGTTCTAATAACAGAAAATATTTTCTTTTTTAATCCCATTTTTTATACTACAAGAATTATATTTATTTAAATTATTGTTGATTTAAATTTTTTTTTAAGTTTCAGGGAAAAGAAAAGGGAAAGGTAAGCAATGATCCTTTTTTTTCTTCTGTCTCAGTATTATTTGGTGCTATATATACTGAAATATACAAAAATATAAAAATCTTTTCATAAACACTTTTTGTTCAAATTTAGAGGTAATTGGCCCTGCCCACCTAAAAAGTAAGTTGTTTTTTTGTTAAATTTATTGAAATTTTAAATATGGAGGCAATCAGACGTCCTTAAAAACACAACATAATAATAATAATAATAAAAATAATAAAAATAATAATAATAATAATAATAATATAATAATAATCATGATAACATGATATGATAATATGATAATATGATAATATGATAATGATAATAATATGATAATGATAATAATATGATGATGATAATAATATGATGATGATAATAATATGATGATGATAATAATATGATGATGATAATAATATGATGATGATAATAATATGATGATGATAATAATATGATGATGATAATAATATGATGATGATAATAATATGATGATGATAATAATATGATGATGATAATAATATGATGATGATAATAATATAATGATGATAATAATATAATGATGATAATGATGATAATAATATAATGATGATAATAATATAATGATGATAATAATATAATGATGATAATAATATAATGATGATAATAATATAATGATGATAATAATATAATGATGATAATAATATAATGATGATAATAATATAATGATGATAATAATATAATGATGATAATAATATAATGATGATAATAATATAATGATGATAATAATATAATGATGATAATAATATAATGATGATAATAATATAATGATGATAATAATATAATGATGATAATAATATAATGATGATAATAATAATAATATAATAATAATAATAATAATATAATAATAATAATAATATAATAATAATAATAATAATATAATAATAATAATAATAATAATAATAATAATAATAATATAATAATAATAATAATACCTGTCAGAGCCCTATGAACTCGCTATTACTCGCAATTACCGCTATAAATTTCTACGAGATTCTTATAATCGAGAGTTTTTGACAGTATAACAAGTCATTTTATCAACACTTTTTTAAAAGACACGTTACACTACAGTTAGTTATTTACACATTATTTCACAACTTTTTAGTTGCAAAAAAAGATCAATCGTCTGATGACGATTTGGAAAACGATGGTAAGTAATATATATTGTATCAACTTGAAGAATAGACGCTAGATATAAACAACGTGTCCTTACCAAACTTGATTAAAACCAAAATGAACATGAAAAAGAACATAGACGATGAAAGCAATCAAAAAAATATACGTGCGTCTTGTGAAAACCTATTACGTAATGTTATGTTGTCCGTTATGTTTTTATCTTCTGTTCCTTGAGAAAAGAAATTTTAAATGTCGTGTTCAATTTCCATGTTCGGTTTGCACATTTCACATCAGTACCAGTACGCAAAACCAACAAACATACAATTATTTTTAAAACAGACGCCAGTAGGAAAAATATTTTCAAATACGGTAGTAGGTAAAATAGTTTTAATTCTTAAAGTCATAAGTGGAACTAAGTCACTAGATATTATATAACAAATTATTGTTTTTTGTATATGTGTATATTAAATCAGTTCAAACAATTTCCCAATCAAAAATTTCTAGTTTTCATTCGGTGATCACACGGGTTTTAAGCACTGACCGCTAAGCTACGTAGCATTTTACTAAAATTTCCATGGTGTTTTCACGATTTTTATAATTTTGTTGTTATGTCTTAAGACCATATTTAGGCTGTTTTGGTGGTATTATACCGTCAAAGTCTTCTTAATTTTTGACTTAGACTGATAAGCCTCGGTTTTAAAAAGGTTACCTTCCGCAAATAATAGTTACATATAACATTTTGACAAGCCATATATATTAAAAATCTTTTCACTTAAACGCGTTTTGAAAATTTGACATTAGTTGCAATATTTGGTTACTTTAATTATGCTCAATGCTAGTTTATGACGTCATAATTTCGCACAATTAGCGCAGCTTTAAACACAAATATCTCGAGAACGGATAAAGATTTTTCAAAACAATAAATTTCCAAAGAACTTTCAAAAAAGCCCTAAATTAAAAAATTAAAAGTCGCTTCTGCATATTGAAGAAATCTAATTCGGAAAAAGTGTATTCTGGTCACCTGCTGCCAAAGATTGTCCACTGCTAGGTAGTCCATATGATATCTCATGTTCAGTGATAGATAACATGTCATCATTTGATAATTAAACCTCAAATTACCTTTATCACCATACGCTGGATATACGTTAAGTTGTATTTTTTACGCAAAACCTACCTACTAAAATTGGAGATAATAAACCACTTACTTATACTTCTATATGTTTATGATTCCTTCTGCTTATCAGCTTATATAAATTTTTCATGTTTGTAGTTGAAGAGCATTACACAGATATGGGTATGTTTCTGTTTTAATTTAATCCTCGTTAATATACATATATATGTATATATATTTACTATATTGCGTATTTCTACCTTCTAGATGGGGCAACTAGCTCCCGTTTTCTAACACCATGTAAGTTTGATTTTTGCAATTTTCATTTATACCTTGAAATTTCTGTGAATAAGTGTGTATGTTCTACAGCATTTTTTCTTTAGACGAAAGGCACCACTTGTTGGATGTAAGTACTTAATTTGATAATTTTTTTTAATATTTTTTATTTTCTTAATTTTTTTTAAAACAGTGACTTATCGCAATGTTAGCAAACATTTTACAATTCATTGGCATTCGAGGAAAATATGAGATGAAAAAGTTCTGAGACTGCGTCCGTTTCCAGATGCCTCTGTTTCCATCCTTACCCCTTAGTAAGACATAAGAAAATGTCTGAGTCTCTTGTTAAAACGCAAATTGACATGGAGTGTCTCGTGGAAACAATACTTACCTGAGGTGTCTCTCGGGGAAATAACTGCGTCCCTCGTGAAAACGGTGCTCACCTGGGCTGTCTCTCGCGCAAACTCTCTTAGCGAATCACGTGAAAATGCCTACAGCAGAACAACTGTCGTTGCATCGCCTACATCTCATCAAATGTCGTAGAAACACCTACTACCTTTTATGGCTTATCTCATGGAAACGCAGCTTATTTGTAAAGAAAACGAAGGCATCTTCATCCCCTTTGGGTGACAAGAAAACCCGACATCCCCAATTTACCCGCAACTGGGTTTTTTAAGGACACATTTTTTAACTTGCAAAATCTGATTATACATAACTTTTAATTCAAAAAATAGTAACTATAATTACTGTTAACGATAGGGGAATAATAGCACTTAACTGCCATTACTTTGCATCTTAGACGTAAATAACCTTTTATTATCATACTGTTGCTACACTCAAATAATAATATTTCTTCTGTGAATTTTAATAACTTTATATAAAATCTCTTTAGACGGCGCCAGATTTTTATCGGATTACCAATATAAGTTTAAGTGGTAAGTAAAAAATATTTAGATCTATGCACTTTCAGTTTAAATAATGGATAGTTTGTGTATTGATACTTAAGGTAAGCTATTACGGTTGGTTGGTAAACAATTACAGTATTCTCGTATCTTTTTTCTCAAAAGAACCTTTTAAGAACTGAACTTCCAATTCTTTAAATAACTTTCTCTTAAACAATTTTTATCCATGTTGTGTGACTTTAAAGCTTTCCTCCCGTAAAAAATCAAGTTGGTTTTATATGAAAGACCTTAAAAAGTTGCCGAGAAATTTGTAAATATTTTTTTAAATTTCTTAATCGCTTCTTTTTAATCATGCATGATGTTTGTCGCGTAGAATATCTTCATAAATTAAGACATTTTCATTAAAACACTTCAATGTGATCAGAATTCTATTGGCTCAAAACGTTCATTATGCGTGACGTCAAAGTAATTAAAAGTCGCGTAGGCTTATTTAAAAAAAATAGGCAGACCATATTTCTTGATTTCATTTTAATAGCTAAACAACAGTGGAAATATTTTTTGTTTCATATCCTCTAAAGTGCGTCAGTTTCAAACTTTCCCATAGTATACTATTTCTTTATTAAACATTGGATAATCCCCTGTTCTATATACAAAAATAACATTGAACAACATCAAATTTAAATTCATTCTACGAAAAATTTGTTGAGACATGACACGAATTTGTAGCGTGTTGATCTTAAACTTTTGGACACACAGTCGTCGCTCGTTATTTCGACCTTCCACGGGACTGGTGAAAAAGGTCAAGATAAAGAAAGTTCGAGAGTGGATAGTCGGGATAAGAAACGTCAATCGTGAAAAAGGTCGAGATAAGGAAAGCTTGTCAATGTCATGCACACATTAGAAAAATTGTTAATTTTTATACCTGGTTAGGGATAGACTATTAATCAGAAGAATTAATTATTACTATTCTCATGTTATATGTATTTAATCATATTCATTCATTCATTCATCATACACTTTAATTTTGTCATCTTTATTCTGCCCCTCTTTGTCATCTGCATCTATTACAGATTAGATAATTTCTTCATCTATGACCAGGTTATCTGTTGCGATAACCTGAAAGTCAATGTGAACAAATTCCTCTGCTGTTAACTCTTTATGTAATAAGTTACATACCTTTTCTTGTAACTCGGCTAGGTCTTTCTCAAATCTTGATTTTGAGAAAGTTTAAGAAATTCTCACGTTCGAATGCTTAGTTTACAGAAAATGTCGAGATAACGTAATAAAATGTACTTAAGAGACCGTGAAAATAGATAAGGAAAGTTCCAGAGAACGGACAGTTGAGATAACGAGCGCCGACAATGATGGCTTAATAAAGCTACTAAATCGCGAATAACTTGTTACGAATTCCAGGTGCATTTGCCAAGGGTAAGATTTCTCTTTGTTACATAATTCACTTGTTTCGGCAAGCAATAGATAGTATTTTGATAATAAATTGTTACCGAAGGTGTTTTTGCTGACTTTATAATTATTTCACACAAACATTCATGTAATATAGACGTTTTTAGACTACTTGAGTGCACATTTGCCAAGAAAAAGACTTAATAGCACTTGAAAAAGAATGTAGCTGTATTTTAAAAGATTTTTGACCAAATCAATATTTATTTTGGTTTCAAAGAAAACTACAATGAAGAAAATGGAAGAAGTATGTTGTTTTTGTGACAAAAGTGCATATTTTCCATGTGTGGGAAGACATTATAGTGTCATGTACCACCTTATTTTCATTTTATTTTTAAAACTAGTCGATAAAACCTGTGGAAAAATTCACTTAGGCAAAGGAAAATAGAAAAATAGCTTGTTTTGAGTTTTTTGCTGACGACAGCAGTGCAGATACAAAATAAAAATTGGCAAAATTTAGTTTATTCGTTGGCTATAATATGTAGAGCTTAAACTTCTGATCAAGAAAATTTATATGATCATGTGCTTTTGATGAGCGGTTAATAGAATATAAAGGATATAAAAATTTTGCTGACGTCAGCAAAGACCTGCTAAAAGACTAAAAGTTTTTTTTAGAAGATTGTATAAATGTTGCCTTCATCGTATAGATCTTTTTACAAAGGGTTGCGAAGATATTAGGGTTTGAATATTTTTAGATGACGTCATCAACACGTTCATTCCGAAACGGATTTGGTGACCTAGGTTTGAGAAACTTACCCAAATTGGTCCTAGGTGGTCCTTAGTTATCCACGCGGTGAGAAATCATTGACGTCTTATTTAGCCTCAAAGTTTTAGGTGCACTGTCATGACTTCATTAATTTAATATACGATATTGACGTAAAAGTTCTACGCCATAAACACATGTTTAAAGCTATTCATGACGAAGGTTTCTTAAAAAAAATAAAAAGATTCCTACATAACTTTCAAAGGTCTTTCATATGAGTTTAACCTGATTTTTGCGAGAGGTAATCTTTTACAGATAATACCCGTGCATACTACAGCAAAATATATTTCAAGACTACATTAATTTTTTAAAGTTTAATTCAAATTCTGCTATGCATTTTTTTTGAAACATTCAAATTTTCTGGAAACACCTATTTTACATTTAAACTTTAGTTTTTGTGTTTAGTTGTAGGTAGATATCAAATTTGCAATATTGCAACTGCATAATTAGCTACGAAAGCACGTGCTCTCCACTTTTATAAACAATAAGAAGATTAAATCTAGAATTGAAACTTATTATTTTGGTTAAAATAAACATTGACCTTCCTCCATTTGTTTTCGGCCATTGGCCGACCCCGTTTTATCAGTACTTTTTCATAAGATCAGTGAGTATTTTCTACCTTGTAAAAAAAGCCTAATATTCCAGCTTTACGAACATTTTCAAACTTTTTGTATGAAATGTTTTAAAACATATATTTAGTATATTTTCGAATCAAATTTTACTCGACAGCGACGTGTTAAAACTAAATTTCCACAGAATAAAGTGAGCCTAGTAAAGAAAAAATTTAGAGCTTAATCAATTTTTTTGCACTACCTTGCTGTTTGATTCTTTTGATATTAAAAACAATAATTTAATGTTAGGAACTTAGGCAATATATTTGCGGTAATAGATTTACGGAACAGAAGCTAGTGTCCATTAGTAAGCCAGGAAGTAGAGTTTCGTAGGAAACTAATTTTAATGTCTCCTCTTTTATGGTGTTATTTTTTTTTTACTTATCAAAAATGTCTGAAAGATTAGGCTACCTGAAGTGTGGAATTGTGTATAACAACAAAATACAAAAGTGTCTTTATCTTATTCATTACCGTCTTGTCGCCGATATATTTCGGTTAACTGAAAATCACTACACTAAATATATAAAATATATAAATTTTTTTCGAGACCTAATTTTTAGGTAAAATTCTTAGTAAATAGTATTGGCAACAACTATTTTTCGCAAAGTTGACAAGTCCTAATATTTTACAAAAATTAATTCCAACAAAAATTCATTTCCTGATGGTATTATTAAACAATTCGTAATATTTCTTTGTATTGTAAGTTTTAAATAGAAATATTTTGTACCTATATCTTTATTCTTATATACCTTTATCTTTATTTAGATTCCGAAGATTGAAGATATTTCTTCCTTTTTATTTAAATAAATTATTTTAATCAAAAAATATTTTAAATCTCTTTACTCCTGTCACTCCAACAAAGGGAAAAGCGTAACTTAGTAATATTACCGACTTTTATACAACGCAGTCTGGGCACTAGTAAAGCGCTTGTAGGGACAAATTTAGCCTGTTTTTTGTCTTTTCTAATTCTTTGTATTTTATAATAATAACGTTTAACTTTTAAATAACGTTTTGATATAGTGATCATAGTCATCTTTGTGCTATAATAACTTTGTTAAAACGCTTCAAGTAAGAAGAACTTGCAGTTATTAAATTTTGAATGATGGTAAAAAGGGTATTTTTAGCGGGTGTGGCTGCAGAGACAGTGAGCATGGACTGAAAGAATCAAGATATGGATAATCATCAAAGACCATTGTCAAATTTGGACGTAGGTTATTAAAAGTGCCACAACTGCATATTTAGCTGGCCTATACTGTCTATCTTAATTACCTGATTATTTTAAAGCGAATATTTAACTTCACCGACTGCATAACTTCGTGGTTTAGCATAATAAATAACCTTAGAAAAGCTTGTGATTGAATGGAAAGTCATTGGATGAAAAGTGAATTAGTAAACACATTCAAACGTCCCTATAGATACTATAGTTTTGTAGTTTCAATGCAGGCGAAGGCGTGAATAAAAGAAATACTTTCAGAAAACGCATAGGGAAATGATCTACAGATATGATTCATCTGCAATGCCACATAAACATTAAATTTAACTCTTTCTGGCTGCCTTTTTTTACTTTAGTTGACAAGTTCACAACAAATTTCAAGAGTTGGTCATTTGATTACGAATTATTCTTTGAAATAAATTCTTGTGAATAAGTATACAGAGAACATTTTCTTATCTAACTTTCCTAGGATTTCTTTCCCGCCATCCCCTTTTAATACTAGATTCCTAACCAATTTACATAAACAATATTAAATTTTGGCTAATCTGGAAATTTAAGAGTTTTTTGCGAGAATTATTTTTTTTATATGTCTGGTTCAGAGAAATAATTTTTAATATAACAAATGTAGTTACAGTGATGTTTTCCCTGTCCCTGCATACTGACTGACCAGACTAACTAAAGCTTACTGCCTAAACTACACCTACCTTTCGTCAGCTAGCTAGTTAGCTAGTCAGCTAACTCTGCACTTGCTTACTTTTGAAATATAATAGTAAAAACTATTGGGGCCAATTCTTGTTAAAGATCACAACAAAAATTATCCATGTGGTGCCAACAATAACATTTCTTTCTGGTTTAACATGTAGGACCCTTGACCTTTATTAGCTATGCTAACCTTACGACGGAATTAACAGTTTTTTTCTTTAATAACCTTTAATTCTGTATGTTTTTGGATAGAATGCGGTCCATTTGTTTTCTTCTAGTTGCGCTACCATTATGAAAAAAATTGTCCCCACTAGGCGCAGACTGCGCTGTATGAAATCTTTTACTGTAGTAGATAAGCAAACTTTGAATCACTTTCAGTACATTAAGTATTAATGCTGCATGTTTCGATGCTATACAATGTTAAAACAGACAAAACTTTGTCGTCACAGAAAGCGCGCAATGATTTGCTGTTCACAAATATAGTTGATTTCAAAATCGTATGCCTACAGCATAACTTCGATTGTAGTAGAAGTTTGTGACTCTTATCCTACGTCGCCACTTTTTATGGAACTTAACACAGAGAATAATAAATTATGTTTTTTGTGTATATGCTAAGCACAAACTAATTCTGAATAACAGGTTCATATCCCAATGTTTGACATCTGTTATTACGGAGCGCCCAATAATGACCCTGGCACAGACTGGTCCTATTATACAAAAATTCCCAAACTAATAAGATGCAAATTCGACGTTTGCCTCAAAAGCAGAATTTCCAGATGACGGGGAAAAGGGTTAGAAATACTGTTTATTAGTTAACAACAGTTACTGCTTTTACTTTATTTCTCGGCTTAGTTAAATTGTTGAATGCTAGCAAAAGTTTTGTAATTTAAAAAAGTACTAAATCTTGTTGCCGATTTCATGAACTGCAGCTACAGATATTCAAGACAGCTTCACTTAACCACATATTTATAAAGAACATGCTTAATGGCTATTATAATTCCTTGGTGGGTTGGGAAAAGCAATTTAAATATAGCTTTCCCTTTTTGTTCACAAAATGTTTTCCTTTCTAGCGTTTTTCTTTTAATGGGATTTCGATGAGGGGTTTAAATTTGTTTTTAATTGACATGATCAGGACTAGGCAAATTTGACCGTCAGTATAAAACATGGGTGTTTGTGATGAGAATGCAATGACTTAAAGCTGTCTTTACGGATTCAACAAGTTTTTACAAGCACAAGTTCCGAGCAATTTAGTTTGCGGTGCGGTTTGCCGTCTCATCGGTGTAACCCGTGATGTTACCGCAACAAAACACGTTTTTTCTTGTTAAGTTTTACATAGTAAATATATAATTGCGCTTTATGCTGAGGGATTTGTGTCACTAAATTCGCAGAGAAAATACTCTTTTGCAGTGTGATGTTTCTTACCACCAGGAAATCGCAATATACGCTGCGTCTCAAACGATTCTTCTGCGGTCAAAACACTGATCTATTTTTCTTAGAGCATTACTGTGACATTTGTTTGCGTCTTAGCTTTTGTTTGAGAATTTGATATCCTCGAAAAATCTTTGTTAACTAGACTAAGGAGCATCCGACAACGACTTGAAGGGACTTTATCAGTTTTACGACATTGTTAAGAGTCACATAAGAAATGTGTTGACTTTTGACGTGGATATAGAATTTATTGATGTTGAAGCCGATTATTATAGAAAACCTTCCGAGTTAGGTAAAGCTTATACTTACTAGGAATCTGCAACACATTGAATGGGAGCTCACTAAGCTACAAACTGAAAGGTAACAAGAAAAGCTTGGTGCGCGACAAAACGCCTAATCCTTTGAAAAAGAAACAGAGATGTAAATATGCGTAGAAATCACATGAGAAAATCTGGCCTTTGTTTTATATGTTTAAAGACAACTCAAAACATATTAAGTCATTCGGACACCTCCTTTTTGCTTCTGCCATGAAAGCTTCAAAGAGAAGTGAGAAAAATACAGAACTTACAGCACATTTGAATTAGACAGAATTAAAAAATATTGCCTCCAAAAGCCATTGTGAAAAACAATTATTTATTTCAACCGTAGAAGCCAATGCCCAAAGTTTGGAATTCAAATTTTTCCACGCGAGAGAATTATTTAGGGCGGGAAATGCAACAACGCAAAAACACTCAGTGCGTATAAATGCAACTTCTGCACCTTTCATCTGCGCACCATTATCCAACCATTCAATAGGTTTCGTGAAAACAAATTAGTAGTATTTGCGTGAGCTTGCATTGGCAGAAATTTGAGAAGGTACTTGAGAAGGGAAGGATGGACTGGGCAACAATTTTATTACCTCATAAAGTCTTATATAGCGATTTTCTTGTTGTAGGCAATCATCATAACCAAGATAGGATATAGCTTAAAAAGACGTCTTTCTTTATTTGTTGTTTTGACAAAAATTATCTATTTTTCATTTGCTTGGTTTACTATAAGTTCTGTCCAACTCATAGATCGATCTTAAGGCATCAACGGGTTTTTCTTTGTTTTTAGCTTTCTTTGTTGGTCCAGGTTTTCCTATCAAATGTCAACTTTTTTTGATGTCCTTGAAAAACCTTTTCTGAACGAATATACAATTTATATCGCATATCAAAAAATCTCTGATGAACTCTTTGTACAGATGGATTCAAAGGTTTTGGTGAAAACAACCGATTAGCATACATAAAAGTTCAGCCGGCACTGTGTGTGAAAATCAGTGTGTTATTCCCTCTCGCTTTCCCTATCGTACATTCAACAATCAAATTGGTTTAGTTTAAGTTTGTTCGAGTGAACATGTTGTTGTAGTTTGCCCTGGTTATCTACCAATATATAAGTGTTGATATTGGCAATTTGTGTTTCGTTCTTAAAAAACTAACTGAATAATGAGATCATCAGTTGATTTCTACCGTCATTGGAGTTTTCGACCCCGTCCTAGCACGGACTAATCAATAACTCCTCGTGATAGTGGGCCATACCTTTGTTTAGGTATTCTCATCAGTTAGTAAGAACAATTTTCTTTTTTTAAAACTTACCGTTCTCATTGTCGTGCAACTGAAACAAATTCAAAGGATCGTTTTGATTCATGATGCGTATGTATATCTTGCGTATGTATGTTTTGCTACAACAGCTACTCGAGTGAAAAGAGGTCGATTTTAAGACATGTGCAGCCATATATAGTTGAAGGGCCGTTTAAACGGGCCGTTGTCGACTGTTGTTCGTCTTTTTCAAAAAAGCGCAATGTGAGTATTAGTTGTTGCCATAGCGATATGGGTTATGAATAATTTAAGGTTCGGTTGCAACTTTGTACTCAGGTCTCTTTTATAAGTAAAACACAATTTAGGCTAATTTCAGAGTTGGACACGGCTAAAATTGTCCATGCGTTACGTTTTGTTGAAAATTTGTGTCAACAGGCCGTTCTACAGTATATTTTTTGTTTGATATTTTAAGGCACAATGGTGGTACATAATGTTGCTATGGTAATATGAGTTTTAGTTGGTTTGAAAAACAGTTTAGGTGTCAAGTGTCGTTTAGAAGTTGATTTGGGCACTATGTCTCTATGTTGTTGGATGGCTGTGGTAACAGACTGTTATTAAATGTCGTTCGATTCGACCAATTGTAAATATTTTTTTCATATCATGAGTACAATGGGTTGCTATGGTGATATGGATTTCTCTTCTTCTTGAGAGAGTTGGTATATTGTGCTCATGTCACGACGTTGTTTTATTTTGTGTTTCAGAATTAACGGTACCTTTGTTCGTTACACTTCTTCATTAAATTACGGAACAAGTTGGTTCTCAGTATCTTTTCATTGAAGGTATTGTGATGTTGTGTTTTATAACGGCGCATATCAAGTTTCCCTGTTATAACAGAGTGGGTAATGGGGGAAGAGAGTTGCTGTTATATAAAGAAAGTTACGCTTATAAAAAAATCACAGTTTATATCAATGATGGTATTTCTTTCGTACTTCTAAAAAAGCTCATATTCTAATTACAAGCATGATTCAGCCGCCAGAGATTTAGTCACCAGTCCCCAATTTCGTCCGGACAAGGTGGTCCTGGATGTTTTTATGTCTTGTGAATGCAATAAATGGTTTGTTTGGAAAAACTTTATGCAGTTTTCTGTCATTTATAATGATTGACCAATGTTTCTTGAAAATATTTTTTACAGGAATAAACGCTCTATGATAAGGGATGATAAAGGGCAAGACGTCATTGTTATGGACGCTGCTGCTTATTCCGTCGATTTTGCTCCGTTTCTTTTTGTTATTAATTTTCTCCCGTTGGCGCTGTCGTTGTTTTTATTTTCTTTGAGTTTCTTTACGTTATTGTTAAGTACGTCCTCCTGGTTCATATTTAAAACTTGTTTAAACGTTGAGTTGACCATACGGAACTTATAGCCCCTCAATAGTAAGTTGTTTTTAAGTTGGTCCAACTCTTTTCGAAGTAGTATATTATCTTTCGTTATCATACGATAGCGCAGGGCTTGTGAGTAAACAATACTCTGTTTCGTGTGATATGGATGGTAGGAGTTGTAGTGCAATAACGTTCGTGTGTCAGTAGGTTTGATGTATAGCTTTGTTTTGAGGTCTCCCGTTGCTGGATCGAGATAGACAGTGGTATCCAGAAAATCTATTTCCTCGATAGAAAATTTATAAGTAAACTTTATTGTTGGGTGTACTGAATTGAGGTACGTAAAGAACTCCTTGAGCTTGTTTTCTCCATGCTCCCATATGAGAAAATGTCATCTAAGAAGCGGAGGTAAATCGTAAGAAGGCCTGGAAACCTTTTAAATATGTGTGTTTCTTCGAACAAGCCGAGAAAAAGAGATGCATATGGTGGTGCAACCTTCGTTCCCATAGCAGTTCCTATTAGTTGTAGAAAAATTTCGTCAAGGAACTGAAAATAGTTGTTTTCTAAAATAAAGGAAAACAGTACGCGTGTAACTTGTTTGTTTGGTGTAAAGTTTGGTAGGTGATGCTGAAAGATATTCATGAAGTGTATACACGCGTCCACACCTTCTTTGTGTGGTATGTTGGTATAAAGCGACGACACTAAAATAGCATTTTTCTTTATTTTTGGTAGGTTATTTATGCGTGTGATAAAGTGCTTCGTATCCTTTATATAAGATTTCAGCTTGGGTAGGAGTGGTTGTAAACAAAGATTTAAAAATTCTGATATATTTTCCGTAGGTGAATTCACAGTTGATACAATTGGTCTACCAGGGTTGCCATCCTTGTGAATTTTAGGTAATATATAAAAAAAGTGGCATTCGGATGGGGCTGGTAGGTGTTATGAATTTCGCTGTGTTTTTATCTATTTTGTGATGATAGAGTAAAGTTTCAATAAATCTGTGTATGTTTGTAATAAGATCCTTTGTCGGATCATTCAAGATCTTTGAATAGTACGTTTTATTGTCAAGGTGCTTGCGTACTTTGTCAACGTAATCATATTTGTTCATGATGACGATTGAGCCACCTTTATCGGCTTTTTTAATTACTATGTCTTTGTTTTTTGAAAGGTTTTTTAGACTTTTGTATTCTTCGGGAGTGCAGTTGTATTTATCTTTCAGGAGGGGGGAATCGTCAATGAACGTTTCAATATCAGCATGGATGGAGTTGATAAATTTTAGGAGTGTTGTGTTTTTAGGGTTAGGTGCCATCCAGTCAGACGGACGGTGAAGACCTGCTTCAGGTCGCGGGTTCTGATAAAAATAATATTTTGTGTACATGCGATTTCGTAATTTATTGAGCGCTAACGTAAGGTGTTTGCGGGAGTTAACATATGTAGGTGTTGGAACAAATTTGAGCCCTTTATTTAGAATGGAGTGGTCATGGTTTGTTAAAGTAATATTTGAGAGATTGACAACAAGGTTATTTGTCTGTTTATGTTTTATTTTCTTATAAAATTGTTGTTTAACAGAGTTGTTTTTCTTTGAAGAAGGAATCTGGATCTCAAAGTGTTCGGTGTTATACTTTATACATGAAATGTGACCCGTTGTATTTGACGGGCACTTAATTATCAGTATTTTTCTCGATTCCAGTTTGACAAGTTTTTTGAAGGGTACTGTCCTTGTTTGTGTGGTTGATGAAATTGAGGTGTTTGTTGTTGTCGAAAACGTGGTTGTTTGCGATGTATGTGTTCGTTATTTGTTTTAAAGTAGTCATGGGAGCGTTTTCTATTTTCTCGAGTTGCCACGTTTTGATTGTGTTCCTGAATTAAGGTTTTATTCAGGGTAGTTAATTCTCCCTCTGGGAGTTCCTGTTTGAGTTTGTCACGCTCGTTTTGATAATTATTGATTTCCTGTTGGTGGTGTTCCAACAGTATTTGCAGGAGTGTTTCACTGCAGGAATGTATAGTGGTATTCCATTTGTCTTTAAGCTCTTCCGGCAAGTTCACAGTAGAGCGTATATTCACTTTGAGCCCAGATGGCATTGTTTTATTCGTGACGTGTGCCTCTAGCAGCTGAATTTGTCGCAAATGATCCAATTGTTTGTTTGTGGATTTGATGTACTTTTCTCGTGCTTCACGGTTGGTTGTTGATGAAACCTTTGAAATCGACATTGAAATGAAACGTTCGATCTCATCTCCACCTTTAGGTTTTGTCGTCGAATTACCAAGGTTGTAGCCAGGCCCAATATTATTTATTATTGGTGGCTTTACAGGTTCCATTTTTTTGGTTGTCATTGTTGTCGAGGTTGTTGTTTTAGTTGATGTAGATGGTGTGTTTAGAGGAGGCGCCTTTAGTACTTCATTTTTAGACGGGAAGTCCGTTATATCCATATCCTCCAATTCGAAGTCCATTATTGCATCGAGGGATTTTGGTGTGTTTTTTCGCTGTTGTTTTCTACCACTGACAAACAGTCTTTTTGTTTTCCCTACGATGCCTGGTGATTTGGTGATTTGGTGATTTGGTGATTTGGTGATTTAACGCAAATTTGTAATGTCCGTGCCTAAAAAAAAGATAATTTTTAATGTGTCAATCAGTGGTACATACAATTTATAATCTATATTTAATTCATTGCTTTCTTTTTCTTTTGGTTGTAGTAGATGTATCTCAAAAAAACATTATCTGTGTTAAATTCTTCTTAAAACCCCCAAAGATTTTTTTGTTTGACTTCCATCATAGCAAGAACGAGTGCCTCTTTTGAGTTTATCTCTTCACAATGTAATCAGGGGTTAAAAAAAATTGCTTTTCATAAAAGTATTTTAAAAGCGAGTAAAACAAAAGAAGTCGGCGTGTATAAGAATAAGATAAGACATTGAGTTACGCAAAGGTTAATACCTCCTTTGGAATTTTAAAAACAAGAATAGATGAATATAAACCGTTCTTTTATGTCTTTAAATAAGTGGTCATGAGTGTCAATGGGGTTTGCACTCTCTCCATTGCAAATATTCCAGGTTTTTACGTCAAACTTAAAATATTGGTGTACCTTGATTAACACGATTTCTTCGCTCACAAAAAGCATGATAATACGAGTTGCTGTTAGAATACTGCATTAATAATACAATTGCTGTAAAACTCCAACAATGAAGGAGTACCTTACACAATTGTACATATTTAACGCTAAAATAACTAAAATTTGGGATGTTCACTATGAGCCAGGTCTGACTTGGCCTATTTTCCGGGCTGAAATCAGCTCACTATCACGTCTAGCTTTCTCAGCCAGAGTTATAATAAATAGTGTGTAGCGCATTATGTATGTACGTATGTATTTATTATAAATTGTAAAATTCAACAAATATTATGAAGATAAATATGTTGATAAAAGTATATTCTTTATTATTTTTTTATTTTTATTGTATTGAAATCATGTGCTTTCTGAACTGGAACTATCATACTATTCAGACTGGCTTTGCCAGTCGGGTTGAATAAAAGGAAACTCCGGTTAGCCAGGCTGATCGCTGTCCATATGGCATCTAGTTAAAGTAATCTTTTACTATTGTGTCTGTTGTGAATAGAATAGAATTACTGCATCGCACGATAGCACATTGCTACTGTCAAAACAAAATGACGACCCTTATGTTGACGACCATTAACTTACGATTGATTACACAAGGATCAAGGGAAATTAAGTTTCATTCTTCGCTTCATTACGCAACGTAGTACTTTATCTCAATGAAATTATCAAGCGCAAACGACGCGTGCATTTGGAAACCCCAAGACGAATTATTTTTTTTTTATTAATTGACTAAAACTATCCTATGAAAGAGCGTGTGAAGGCTACGCACGTCAGTTTGAAGAGAATATTTTCTCACACAAACTATGATTTTAAAGTATGAAAGAATTCAAGGTTACGTAAACACCGCACCTGAATGTATATGTGGCAACAAACTCAGGTAAGTGCAATTATTAATAAGCGAGAATATCTTTCTGGGAAAGCTGTGAAAAATTACTGAGGTTCTTTCTTAAAATTTCATATTTATTTTTTATAGTTCAGCCAGTCGATGTAACACCGACAGTAAGGGCCAAGTATCAATACTGAATTGACACTGGTAAGTTTAAAAGTTTCTCGACAAATTTCTTCCTCACGGTTACATGCTGGTAGTGGAGGAGCATGCCTTACCTATCGTACTTTTAATAATATGAGAATGGTAATGTTAGCTCTATCATTGCTTGCAGTTTTTGACTTTGATTTTTCAATTACGACCTACAAAAATTTTTTCACCGTTTACCGAGTTTTTGTCCATTTGGTGCAAGGTACAGCTAATTAAAAAGGCGTAATCATTTTTTAGACTTTTTGTCCGTTTGGTGCCGAAGTAAAAATATTAAAAATGAAATATCTTTATAAATTGAATTGAAAAGAAAAGTAATTTTTGTAAAGGTTGCTGGCGCACCTCTGCTTTCCTGATTGCTACTTTTAACTCCTACATTCTGGAAGAAATAGGGTTAAAAGTTATGAAAGCTGATCGTTTACCCTCTTTGTGCAGGCAACAAATCTTATCAGCGTCTTCGTTTTTTGAAATTTTGGGATGTGCGAATTTTAATGCTGAACTAAATATTTTCACCAAATTAAAATTTTTCGAGATTTTTAAAACGAAAGAAACAAAGCACCCTTTACAAAAAACATTTATTTCTTGTTAATAGTTTGGACCGCGTCGTTAAAAAAGAAGAGGAAGACAAAGAGTCACTGAGGAGGTGGTATGAGGTTTTTATTTATAGACGCGTGCAAACATGCAATAAGTGTCATTTGAACTAATATATGTATCTTTGTTTACACGATATTTCACAGCAAAGTGAATATGGATGTGCAAGGTACAACAATCAGCTGTAACTTTATTATTGTTTCTGCATTGTCTTCCCAAAGTTGTCGTTACGCAGAAAAAAGTACGCCGTCAAAAAGAGAAAACAAAAGGTCCATTTGGAATTTCTGTTACAGCTGTATGTTTTAAGTAATTTATCTTCCTCCTCTCCCCGGGTTAACATGTGCATACTGTATCTCACAGAAACAAGTTCTTTATCAATTTATATATTGTACTTATATTCCCTGAAAATTATCTTTCCTCGCCATCGTATAAAATCGTCGCAACGTTGTCAA
The DNA here is from genome assembly GCF_029227915.1 of Hydractinia symbiolongicarpus. Lineage (NCBI taxonomy): Eukaryota > Metazoa > Cnidaria > Hydrozoa > Anthoathecata > Hydractiniidae > Hydractinia > Hydractinia symbiolongicarpus. The sequence goes on along the minus strand of NC_079888.1, from coordinate 1,509,865 downwards.
ACGTATTTTGTGCAATATACAGAAATAACTGACTTTCTTTGCAAATCGTGAGATTTCAAAATTTTTAGTGAAGATATAATTATAATTTTACAAGTTTGGGTTTATGAAAACCGTGCTTTTTAGTATTTCAGATTGAATCATTACAGTGAGAACAGCATGCAATATACCAAAATGATCTATTCCATGTGTCGTTTACTGATTTATTTTCAGGTGTACTTTTAGCATTGGAAATTCGACTATAGTTATTGCATTTTGCGTTTTAATATTGTGTAGTTTCACCAGGTTATATTTTTAGACGTTTTGTTTCGGCGTGTGTAAATTAGGATAATGCATATTGTCACTTTAAAAAATTTAGATTACTTTAAATTTGAAAAAAAGTGACTTAAGACGTACTTGAGGCGGAAGACTCACCGCTCGCTTATGACGCTTTGTTATTTTAGTCCACATAAAACTCCATAAAATTGAAATAAAGTGTGAAAATGGAACTAGGTCAGTAGTGAGCAGCTATTCATTGTAAGTTGGGGATCTTAGGGCAAAATGAATTGTTGTAAATCATTTCTCATATTTTTTAGTTTCTAAGTTTTCTTATAGGAATTGTGAATGCTTTCTTTACCTAATTTGGCTTTTAAAAACCTTGATTGTTCCATGCTGCTACATTGTGAGGTACTTGTGGACATCCTCAACTTCATTCTCTCGGTCTAACCTCCTCAGCCATCCTTTTCCCTGCAACAGTGAATGATTATCTTCATTAAGTAAATAACACAGTGTTATAACACATAAAAATAAATAAAAAAACGAAAAACTTACGCCACTCTTTTCACTGTTCTTCTCCAGATTCTAAATTAATAAAAAGTTCGTAAAGCATTAGTATTAAGTAGTCATTGGAGCGAATGAGGATTTTCATCAGATTTCTTCAGAAAATTGTACTTCGGCGAGAGTTTGCTGACGTCAACAAATTTTTTAACATTTATCTAAAAACACATGATCACGCGTTATAGGCTATACCTAATACCATGGTGGTATAAAAGAACAGGAGATACAACCCCTTATGAATGTTTGGTTCTGCATTACTGGCGTCATTTAAACTCCCAAAACCATCTATATATTTTTTCATTGTCTCTTTCTTATCCATCAGTTCAAATTAAATTACCAAATTAACTACTTTAAGAAGTAACAACTTCGTAATATAATTTAAATAGTTCAACTTTGTTTGGTTTTCTGTTTTCTTTTTATTCTTCAAACACAACATTCATTACTTTCAATATTAACATTGTCTTCCCTTCCACCTAAGAGTTGTGACGTTGTGTAACATTATTTTGTAGTTTAATGCGATCATATCTGTGTGACGTTCACTTATCCGAAAGTAGCTACAAGAATCGCTCACAGGAGATACAACCCCTTATGAATGTTTGGTTCTGCATTACTGGCGTCATTTAAACTCCCAAAACCATCTATATATTTTTTCATTGTCTCTTTCTTATCCATCAGTTCAAATTAAATTACCAAATTAACTACTTTAAGAAGTAACAACTTCGTAATATAATTTAAATAGTTCAACTTTGTTTGGTTTTCTGTTTTCTTTTTATTCTTCAAACACAACATTCATTACTTTCAATATTAACATTGTCTTCCCTTCCACCTAAGAGTTGTGACGTTGTGTAACATTATTTTGTAGTTTAATGCGATCATATCTGTGTGACGTTCACTTATCCGAAAGTAGCTACAAGAATCGCTCCTAGGTTTTTTCTAGTACAGTTTCCCAGTCCTTCATATGGCGAGTATAACAAATTCTACATTCCCGCATGACAAACTTACTCTTGGCTTTTCCTTTTCGTAAAACTTATTTTGAAAAAGAAAACATTCACTACATCTTATAACGTTGAGCATTTTGTTATCTGTTGCTAAGAAAAAATTTTATTACACAAATAAAATAAAAACTATAACATCCAAAAAACTGCGTCGCTTAAGCAATTTTTTTTATGAAGGAATTCAAACGCATGCATTTCTTCTCTATCAATTGTGACTTTTTCTCTTCCACTTGGGCACAATATTTGCTTAAGAAACGTGCGTGAAAACAAGTACGAAAATTAGAATTAACGTTGTCCTTTCGTTCATTCAAAATTAATCAAAAAATTAATCGGACAAAGCATTAATCATGTTAAATATTATTCGCATCTGTTGTAACAAATGGCATAACTATCAGTAAACATGGCAAAACGCGATAAAAAATAATTTGAAGTTCATTACACATGTTGTAGCTGTTTAATAATGTGAATTCCCAGTTTGAAAAACACCTTGCAAGTTGAACAAAGATTGATCCAAAAAATTATCCAAAAACAATTATTAATTGATGATTCTAGCCTTTTTTTAAGGTTTCCATTTTTTACATTAAATTGGTATTTGCGTTGACAACGGATTAAAGAAGTTTGCATTTTCCAAATAACAAGTCACATCTAAAATATGTTAATAATCTTGCCTCACTTTCTTTCTTCCTTGTCTTCTGAGAAAACTATTGAGAATTATAAAAAGTAGCTATTACACAGTAGTGAAAAATTGCCGTACCAGGTATTCGCATGGTGTCATCCCACTCAACATGATCTAAAGAGAAATTTTTTTTATACATAGCCTTAAAAAATGTTTTGATACAGGATTATTAAAATGGTGTAAAACTAGGTTTCCAAATCGACGAATAAATTCATAATATTATCATCCTCTCTAACCACATCTTCTATTTTTTAGCTTCTTTATGTAGTGATTTGCAATTGTTTAATGTAATTTGTTAGTTTCGGTAATGTTCTGTAACAACGCTTCATTAAACAAAATTTGATGTTTTTAGCAATAAATGCAATTCTGCTTATGATAAAATTGATTTTAGTTGAACCATATGTAATTCCGTAACTATTGACTGTTATTTCTCCTTCTGCAGAATATTTCCGCGCTTCAATTTTTGACAAATTCTTGTAACCCCTTCATTACTTGTCATTCCCAAGGCAAGTGATCTTACTGTTTCCAAAAATGCTTAAATATTGTTATCATCACAATGAGAATTTAGCTTATGGTAACTTGTGGTTACCTACGGTATTACGAAAAATAAATATACCTGGTATATCCTAAGATGATTATTTACCTATTTTTGTGCATTAATTGAAGCTAAGAAAGAAAGACAAATTTATTATTAAACACGATTATAATGTACATCGTTAAACAACATAATTATTATTGAGATTGTTATGAATATGCAACGTCTTAAAATATTAACTGAAGCATTCCATTTCCCAAATCATAACGAACAATATTTATCTGCTTTGCACTGATTTCGTATGAAAATAATGCTTGCAATTCCAATCTAAAAAAAGGAAGTAATAAAATCTTTGGTCTATATTTTCAGAAATTCACTGTAAATAATGTGGCTTGTCTGCGTTTTAATGTTTCTTTAAAATAGACTCTCCCAGCCCTCTGTTTATATGACTGATGTTTGGAATAAGTGGTTCTTTGTGAAATGCAGTCGGTGTGTTTAATCGCAAGTGCGCAAACATTTTAACAGACGATTTTCAGTTCATGAATGCTTCAGTATTTATTATTAGTGAAGGTAAGATCAACTATTTCTAATAAAGTTTGTACCTTATCCTGTTTTTATCTTAGTATTCTGTTTTGTCTTGTAGCTATGATATTGTTGCTTAAAAAGAAGTTATAGCATAGATCTAGTTGTTTTTTATGAACTCTGTTTTTATATTGTTTTCAATTTATTGTTTTATCTTTAGACAAGAACAAATTGCGTTTGTTTCAGGCAACAGAAGTGACATAAAAAATGAGACATTGATAGCGACATCATGAGATAGTACAATAACCTACTAATGCAGAAATCAGAAATTGGATAGAAATATTGTTTCAATTGCTTCATAAGTAACTATGGCAGACTATTCTACTAATGTCCGCTATACTTAATTAAAGACTAATATGTTTCACAAGCGTAATTAAACGTAATTAAGTACTTGATCAATTGTAACACTTCAATAATCACAATTGGTTCGTTCAGATTTGCTCAGTTCTTCTGTTCCAGAATATACGGCGACGTTTTTACTCTGATATAATGTACTATGCATGTTTATTTTCATGCTACAATCTACTTAGAAAGACTGCTATGTATCATGTTTTCAATTTTAACTTCCAAAGCGTACTTCTTCAGGTTTCCGCAACTTTTTTGTTCAAAAGAAATGTATGAAGCACGTTAATTTATTATAAGTAACTCTGAGCAGTCAAAAACGACACAACCATTGGAAAAGTATAATCAGTTATTTTAAACCAGACTTACAAGAAACCGCAAGAAAAATTGTTGTCACGAATTTTATAAAACAGGACGATCATATAACTTGAAAAATATTATTGATAGATACTATTTAAAAATAATATACTTGAAAATATATAACCTATAATAGTTTTGTTAAAAAAATAGAACAGCATTCATGAACTGGAAACGTCTAAAAGCTGAAAAATAGCTAGCAGAATTTGTATTCTTTTATAAATCGTAGTAAAATTGCGACTGCTTTTCACAAACAACCACAAACTCCTTACCGTGTGTCAGATGTGATTTCTTATAAAAATCACCTGTCTGTCATGAGAAGCAAGTCAGACTTGGCAACCGTAATCTCACTTTTTTCAACTGAGATCCTGTTAAGGAAGACAGGCTGAATTTTGCCAAGTGATAGCTCTATCCGGGCAAACATTTCCATGCATAAAAAATTGTCTCGTCGCTGAATATGTTGAATATGCATTCTAACCAAGCACGCTTTATATCAGGACCGAAATTGCTCCCGTCATCCTGCAATATCGATCAAGTCCCAGTTGTGTGAGTAGGTTTTGAAAGCACAAGTTTTGTATTTCAAATAACATGGGAAATATGAATAGGCGAGAATTATTGCAAACGTTTTAGTCGTAATAATTGACAAACGACCGTTACTCTAATGTAAATGTAATTTTAAATCAGTTAGAAATTGCTCCCGTCATTCAGCAAAATATATTAATAAGCAAGCATCATTGTTAACTTTTCAGTCGTAATGATTGGCAGACGGTTGTTTTGAGGACAAACGACCGTTATGAATAAAAAATACGGCATGGATAAGTTTGACTTCTGTCAATACTTAGTAGTGTTAATAGTGTTTTCGAACGAAATGTGGAAATAAATCGACGTGTTTGAGAAGCGTACCTCTTTGTAGGGTTCTCCCTTTTTTATTCCTGTCGAACTGTATTTTCTTCCATTTCTACTGCCTGTTTTTTCACCCCTATTAATCAAAGGTAAGTAATCAACAAATCCTCCTTTGATATTTATAAGGTTTTTATATGATGTGGGCTTGTCTCATCTTTTTTAACACAGCCTTGAAAGACCACCAAAATTAGAATTTATAACGAATCATTTTGTTTTTGGATAAATTTTCGGTAAATCTTCGTTCAACTTGTGCATATAAAAATCTAAATAAATCCGTGCTGATAACTAATTTCTGCCATACAATTCGAGTCAGTCTGCTCGCATAAACACCCCCTTGTTCGTTTATTAAACTATTCCTTATTTCATGTGACAGAACAAGGAATAGGCTATTTTTGTTTCCGACATAGCGAATATTAAAGTGTCATTCTATGCTCTTTCCTGATAAATATGTTTTACCTGTGTGGCTACCTTCCCTTAGTTGTTTAATAACGATTAAATTATGCAGTTTGAAGATTTCGTGCGTGGCATTTTGTCTATAATACAGATGTACAAATAACAAACTCATCGATATTCATCACTTATTTATTGTAGTAATAGAATGTAATGGACAGAAGGTTAAATCAAATCTAATTATAAATCAGTGATAAATTAAAAAAGCCTTAAGGATTAAAGTTTCGCACTTTTTTAGTGCAAATTTACTAAACAACAAAAAAGTACTTACTTGCTTTCTCTGAATTTGGAGAACATGTGCACTGTCGCATCTATGTACCCCAGTTGTTTAATTCACGACTAATAAAATAGGACGCAAATTTTTTGATATAAATACTTGCATTAATCGTGTAGTCAGATATTTTTGAGTATTCACGAAATTGATTTTTCTCCAATTTGGCTTGAAATGGCAAAAACTTTTTCTTATTTTATAATCTTGCTGGTAAATTATAATACATTATTTCCGCACGAAAGTGAGTACAGTGTTTTTCCTACAAAATAATTAAAACTTGAAATTGAAAGTTCATAACTTACCATGCCACTAACCACAACAACACCCTGTTCTGCCCGATATTCATCACTTTTCATTATAAACGTAGTCGTCGAGATATATGGCGCAGTCTTTAAAGGCTTTATGCGACCAATTATTCTGCTAGATGCTGGATAACCTAGTGCATTTCCCATGTAGGTTTTGACAAGAAATATTTCTCCTACAAATCTCTTACCGCTGAAAAGGTAATATGCATTTTAACAAAGACGCGCTTTATAATAGGACGGAAATTGCTCCCGTCATTCGGCAATAGCAATCAAAAATCCTGTAAATTTAAAAAGGAAAAAGTACTTACATGCCTTTGCTGGATTTGGAGGCTAGGAACGCCATTGTGCTTCGTGGCATCCTTATACGCCACGCTGTTTAATTCATGACTAAAAAATAGGATGCAAAGTTCTTGTAGTCATATATAAGTATTCACGAAATTAATTTTCTATTTCTTTTAATTTGACTGGAATAGGGAAAACTTTGATTACTTTGAAGTTATATATACCTTAATTTGGCTAAATTAAAACTTTAAATTGAAAGATCATAACTTACCATGCTACCAACCACAACACCCTGTTCTGCCCGATATTCATTATTTTTCATGATAACGCAGTCGTCGAGATATATGGCACAGTAAGGGTTTATGTGACCAATTATTCTGGTACTGAAACGAAGTAGTGGAGTGTAATCGACAGAAGCTGAAGCTTATGTAAATTCTAATTTTAAATCAATTATAAATTGCGAAAACGTTAAGACACTAATTAAAATTTTGTTTTTATTTTCCTGTAAATTTAAAAATAAAAAGTACCCTTCGCTGGATTTAGAGGCCAGGAACACCATTTTTATGCCCACGCAGTTTATTTTATCATAAAACTATAAAAATAATATGTAAATTTACTATTCTGTTATCAGATATTTTTGTGTAATCTGGTTGCAACTGTTATACTCGCACATATTGGAATATAATTTTATTCGTGCACCTTCTTAAGTAATTGCCAACCGGGTAATAACAACTCAAAACACTCCACGATTTGGATAGAGCGTTACCTTATTACTTTTCAAGACGTTTTTATCAATGTAAACTTAAGAATTCGCAACTTCAAAGTTGGAAAATCGAAACGTTTATTCATGACTA